>NC_044191.1:19354025-19499025 GCF_900880675.1 Sparus aurata | reverse complement strand
AAATGAAAGGATTTGCTTCTTTTCTCTGTCTCTTATTATAGTAAATGAAGAGTTTTTGGGTTTTAAACAGTTCGTTGGATAAAAGAAGCAATTTGAACACATCACTTTGGGGTCTAAGCAATTGGGATTAACATTTTCAGAAACTTGACATGATTTATCATTAATTGTAAAAAAAATAATGACAATAATCCTTAGTTGCAGGCCTATACTTAAGTGGATCAAAGAGGACTTACACTAAAAATGGGTGCTGCTACTGTTACAACTGGCTGCTTCAGCAATAACAAACAAGGGAGGTTCATACGCTAGTTCAACAATGGCACATCATGGGGTGTGTCTAATAACTTGTCAGCGAGCTGTTAAGTGTTGCATCTGTGAAATCTGTATGTGCTTACACACGTTGTACTAACAGTCGGTAAACCAACCATTGCCAACCAAAGAAATCAAGCAAGAGTGCCAAGTAGCTCCCTTTTCTACCAACAACACAATTATGTAGGAGTGGTGTTGTGGTCTCCCTGTAGTCTCGCCTCAGCTTTTTTGAGGAGGTTCACATCAGTGATAGCAATGCCTCTGGCAGAGCCTCAGACACTCCAAAGGGTAAATCCAGCTTTAGTCCTGTCTGGGAGAAGCAGGAGCCACTGGTGCCACATAGCTGAAATATTTAGCATATTTCCCATGCTTAGTGTTGTGGGTGATTGACTCACTTGCTGATCTGCTTTTGACTAGATTTAGCCTGAGTAATGGTGGCAAAGTTGTCAACACTAACAACCACGTGAGAAATTAAACTAACAAAAGATTCTGGTTAGACAAACTTCAGACGTCAGACATGCAACGCAGCATTTTGGCTTGTTTGATATAGCACTAGAAACAGGCCTGTCTTGTAAATGCTTGTGACTCTGAGAACAAAAGTAAAGCTGCAACCCTTTGTCAATAATTGTTACTGCTCTCTCCATTCATTGAAGCGCATGCCTCTATTCAGTTACGTGTTTAGTCACGTGTCACCTGCATGTTGTTAAACACCTTTTTGGAAAGATGATTAGATGATTAGTTGAAAAAATAATTATATTTTTCTATAAAATACTGGATGGTTTTACCATTTCCAGCTTCTAACAACTATTCAGGTGAAACAATTTAGGAGGGAATTTGTCAAAATAAAATGAAATTTGTAAAAAATTGACATGTTCAAATGTCTTTGTTTTGTCGAACCAACAGTCAGAAACCAAAATACACTCAACTTAAGATATTAAACAGAGAATAGCAGCAAACATCTGAGAAGCTGAAATGACAATTAATAATGTCTTTAAATGTAATGCCTATCCTATAACAAATCACTCAAATCACTTAGTCATTTAATCTCTAACTTGGTCAAGTGTCTGTGTTTAAATGCAATGTCATGCAGTAATATGACAGAGTTTCTTCTGAAATTGATAGGTGAGGTTGGTCCCTTTGTCTGAATGGGCTGTTCATTTTGTTACAAATTCATTATTGTGGATTCAGTGGAGCATGTTTCACTGGTTTGTTGTAGGTTAGACAAGCAATTTGTCATGTTGGCACAAAATCACTCCAAACCCAATTAAGTCTACATCTCTTTCCTATATCGGCTTTTCCTAAAGCCAGTGTGTGTCAGCCTTCTGTGTTTTTGGTTAAAATTGAGAGCATCCTGACTTGTCACTGAATATACAACCTAGCCAATTTGGTTGCTAAATGTGAAATTGTAACTTGATTGGGCAACTGACTGACCGGTATATTTCCATTTCCAGTGCTTGCCTGCAGACACGCTGGCTATTTACAGCATCAGTGAGCAGTCGCGGCTGGATGGGCAGGGCTTACAGGAGCTGTGCCCAACCATGCTGCAGCAGTTGGATGCCGGCACCTGCAAGGCGCAAAATAAGGAGGAGCAGAGCGGTGACCCGTCCCCCAGGCCCACAGATGCTGAAGGTGAGCACTGACTTGTTAGGGATCAATTATATAAACTTTTAGCTACCAGTCCATTTATGGTAATGCTGAATATTCTTCCCCTTTAATGAACATTAGATTTCATTCTATTTTAAATTTAAAGGATAAGTCATGTGATAGTTAAATCTAACTATCAAAAACTGTTGTGACTACTAAAACACATCATTGAGCCACACGGTTGCACTGGATGTTTCTGTACAATGAATTTGGCCACTGTAATAATACAGTACAGTGGTTCCTTACAAACTTTTAATAGTGGTTGTTAAGTTAGTTATAGAGGGTTGAACTACGATAACAAAAATATAGAACATCGGCAGCCTTATCATTTACCTCTACCTATTGTGTATGTATTGTTTTGTGCATGTTGGTCAAACTTTGCAGTTGGCTGTTTAACTTCATCTTTTACAGCTTCTCTATCTGTCTTTATCTATTTGCTGAGTGTGTACATCATCATCTCTGTCAATGACTTACTCTATTACAAGTTTATCCTTGCGCAGTGTTGTTTCTTTTACAACCCCGTTTCCAGTAAAAATATAACCAATGAAAACCCAATGCAGTGAGACCTCGAATAACCATGTTTCTTCATCAGATCTGGGATCCCAGTGTGTGTTTTGTTGCCTAGAGATAGTGATATCGTGATGTCCTCAAAGGAGATGAAAGCCAAAATAAGCACGCACAGTTAGCCAAGGCTCAGATTGCATTTCTCAGTTTGGTTTAAAAACCCACAGATCCGTTAGACTTCTCACTTGCCACTGTCAGCATAACCAGATCTCATCCAGGTAAAGACAGTCAAACAGGAGAAGCATCAAATCGACAAACTCCTCTCTTTTCCTTGGCTGCCGAACCACTGGAGCTCCATACAGGCTGCAGACTGTACACATCCACGAAGATGTCCTTGAGAGCCCTGGGAGTCATTTTGGCTTCTGCATGCAATCTGAAGTACTCAGAATTGCGAAGTGCAGTGTAGGCTGATTAAAAAAGTTTTTGAGTCCTTGCTGAATGAAACTAAATTGGCATGGGAATGTGTGGCTGGTATAAAAAGCTAGCTAATGACAGACTTGAAGAATTTGGTCAACTTGTTTGATGTTCTGCCCTTAAGTCTGCAGCAGAACTCATGCCTGAAAGCAGCAATGCTTCAGGCATTTTCGTAGTGCTTCCTTTGTTTCAGCTAAAAGAGAAATGACAGCTTTCAATATCACATGTGCTGAAGCCTTGCTGAGCCAGCTCACAAATGTCAGTTCACACCTTTAACCCAGTTTAACTCATCCTTGGCAAGTAGACGAGAGATGGTTTAGTGGCCTCCAGCTCTATCTCCCCCTCTCCACTGACAAATTTGTTTTCCCTTATCATCCACTCATATGGCCTGTGCTCGCCTCACACTTGCCCCTGTAGGCAGCTTATTTTGGCTTGAGAGCTGTTTTTCTTTGCCTTGGCTGTGGAGATCTGCCAGCAGCAGGGAGGCAGATGCCATGGAAAATCATCTCTACTGCTGATCTTTTTCTCATTGTCTAAATTTGATGCCATTTAGCTTTTTTCAGACAGCGAATTACTCTATTTGGATCAAATAAATATAAATATCAAAACACATCACTAGACATAGTGAAGTCACAGCTATTCCTTCCCTAAACAGTTCCTTTTTTTCTTACCAGTTTTACAATCATTCATGCTAATAGTAGTATTTTCTCAAGTCTGCTACTTGAAACCTTGACGACTTACCTAAAAGCTAGCTTGGAGTGGTTACAGACAACTCCCTCCCCCCTGTTGTTTCCAAGTTGTATTGTTTATGTTGCTGTTGCAAAGACACTGATTGCTTTCCTTTCCTCAGCTTAGTAAATGTCAACTACTCTGGACAAAATTAGAGTGTTTTTATTTGTTTAGTCAATAATGGAGACATAGATCGAAATGGTGCCAGGCTGCCAGCCTGACTGGACCGCCAGTTAGCCGTCACTTATGCCTAGTGGCAGACAAAATTGCAGAAACAAAGCTGAGAGGGAACCATCTAACCATCATAATTGTTTGTTAAAGCAAAAAACTTGTCTATTGCCAGTTTAACATGGGTTTTGATGCTTGTCGGCAGTATAACTGCATAATATCAAACTTGCTGTTTTTCTGTGGCCTTCAAAACCACTTAAACCAATTATACCTCTTTTGAAGGAAAGAGATCCCAGTTGCTAACTTGAGGCCAATTTCCAATTTAAAAAATAAATGGTTGCTCTGCATCCTTTGGGACTCCTGTTCAGAAAGAGTAAACATTTTGTGTGGCATACATTTGCAAGTTTCAGTGCAGGGCCCTGTTCTCTTCTGTCTTATTTAATTAATTGATTAAGAAAAAGTAATAAGCCCTTCTTCTCTAGTTTAAACTTTCTTTCTTAGTGTTGAGAAATGACCTCACTATAGAACAGTCCATAAATATGTGTACATTTAACATTTCTTTCCCAGAAACTTGGTATAATGAACACAAAGTGGCACAAAACTTGAAACTAACTTTATTTCTTTTTTACAGGTGGCATTTAGGTTAGTGGTTCCCAAACTTCATGGCTCGTCAGCCTTAAAGCAAAATAGATCCTTCATTAAAGGGGCAATACGTAGTTTTAGAGAAGAAATTCAAACTCGATTTGTTAAGGCATAAAAAAACTCTTATTCTCTGAATAAGATTTCTTCCCCAGAACTACACAGTGTACTTTTTAAACCCGTGACACAATCTGTCTAATTTGTGAGCAGTTCAACCAAGAAATTATATTCCCCTCTAAATTGTTTCACTTGAATTGTCGTTGGAGGCTCGAAAAGGTACAATGATCCAATATTTTTCAATAAAATGTAATTATTTTCTATCTAGTTAATCATCTCTCAAATACTTGGCAGGGTCCCAAAAACTGAGTTTCACTGTATAAATCAAATTATTATATCATATCAACTGCTAGTAGATTTGTTGCATCAAAATGCAGGTTTTATTTGCCTGCATTTCCAGACATGTAAAATGTGAGATCAGTATTTGATTTCCAATATGATTTAAAGTAATTGCATTGCATACATTTGATAACATCATGATTTTATTGAAGCTTGAGCTGCATTTACAGCTTCATTACTACACATTATGCAGTGTGTTTTAATGTTACACCCTCCTCTTCTATCCAATCCTCCCATCACTCGAAACGGCCAGTGTGGGGCTTTTCTTTCCTAAGTGTGACAGTGATCAATGCCTTCTCCCTCACTGGAGTCTTCATCGTGCCTCTCATGAAGACTCGCTATATGAAGTACGTGCTGATCTTTTTCGTCGCTCTTGCCATTGGCACGCTGTACTCCACTGCCATCCTGCAGCTCCTGCCAGAGGTTTGACATCTATCCATACATTCTTTTGTCCACACTGATTTATCTTTACGTTTTATTTTTTTGTACATGAAATCAAAAACACAAATGCCAAATGTTAAGTTCACTGGCTGTTTGCAAAACTAGTGCACCTTTGGCCAAGTGCTCCTTTGTCTGTACTCTGGTTTGCTTTCCTTCCTGTCTTTGTTTTCTTGGGTTCTAATAAGCACTCTGGATGGCTTTCTGGTTTTACTCTGCCCTCACTGCATCACTGGTCATCTGGAGGTGACTTTTATGTTTGTTAACACTGTGTGTTTGTATCTGTGTCTGCACCTTCCCTTGCATTGAAATCTAGGCCAGCTACAAGGTTTTTCTTGGATAGATGGTTCAGCTCTCTCTTCAAAACTGCAGCTTGTAGAACCGCGAAATAGACTCGATATCAGTGTTTCGCTCATTCTGTTTTTTTGCTGTGAGAATCATAAAATTCAGATTGTGTAAGACAATACTGGAGAAACTGAGCACAACATCCTTTAAGCGTCCCTCAAATTGAAATGTGACCCCTTGTTAGCAGTGCTTCCTCTGCTACTGTCTGGGCTATTTAAAGTTCATTTGCCCCCTTTTGTGTCTGCAGTGATAGCTTGTATGTACCCTGAGGCTAGGACAGTGGTAGAAATGCACCTGAGTGGACGAGGACAAAGTATCCCAGTGTGTCTGTGCACAAGGTTTCCTGTAATTTTACCTTAATTACCTCATCTTCTTGATCAAAAGAAATGCATGGGGGTTCGAAGACTGCTTCAAAGGACAAAACAACTGTCTTCAAAATGCAAATGAAAGGTGGTGTGACTTCTGTTGATCTGTTTTCAATGGACAAATGAGCCTGTTGTCTTTCAGAAGACTTGCAAGTATCTTTGAAATCTCTTTTTTTTTTCCTCAGGTTGATTTCATTCAATTCTTTCTGTCTTTCAGGGTTATAACTGGTTGGTGTTCTATAATTATGTTAAGCCTTAACCCTGGTGATTAATCTGATAAAATTCCTCCTCAACTAACTACCTCCCTCTCTTTTTCTTCTCACCTTCCCCCTTTTCTCTTCTGCCTCCTCTCCATTGATCAGTGTGGGGTTATGGGATCCTGTGTGTGACACTGATCTCTCTGTGTTCGCTGGTCGGGGCCAGTGTGGTGCCCTTCATGAAGAAAACCTTTTACAAGCGACTGCTGCTCTACTTCATAGCCCTGGCCATTGGCACGCTCTACTCCAACGCCCTGTTTCAGCTCATCCCAGAGGTAGTGTTGATGCTGCTGTGACTCACTTAGCTGCTGCTCCTTCACAGAGCCTCAGTGCAGCGTTGCTATGTTGAGTCAGGAAAGAGCACCGATTATGAATTTTCCGAAGAATATTCCAGTGAATTTTTTTTTTTTACTGTCACAGTACCCTATCCCATTTTATCATTTTATGCCAGAAACATAGGATGTGTTGTTGTTGAGTATGATATTAATCAGCAGTCGTCTTACCTAGCCACCATCTCCAACAATAGCTAAAACAGAAATGTTTCATTCATCAGCCACAATGAATACTTCAATCTAAACCCTCTGTGGGTTCATAGAGACACAAGTCCAAATAGAAACACTGACTATATTTACATGTGCATAAAAGATATGTGGCAGTAAGTGTCTCTGAAGTCTTTGTATACCCTTAAATATGGTTATAATCCAATGTCTACCTCCTTTATTGATTCTCATTTGAACATAGTTTATAAGTCAGGTTACTTAAGGAAGTCGGAGTGGCACAACCATCAACCATGAGCAATTTTCCATTACATTTTTAAATGCCGTCTAGACAGTGCACACACCCATCATGGCCTGATTTACAGCTGACGTGCCAAACTGGGCTGAATGAATAGTAATAAAAAAATACATTTGTTTACCTCAGAGCTGAAGTGGTTTGATTATGACAAGTTTGTGTCTACTGAAAGGGGAGACGACTGCTAACATAATTCAAACCGTCTTTCAGATCAGATGCCGCTTTGAAATGTCTTTGCAATATCTTAAAAGCTCAAGTTCATGTAATTGTTCACATGTTCATATAACAATGGACAAAAGTAAATCCATCCAAAGACATGTAGCAAAGTGAAGTTCATCACAGAGGTAAAAGCAGCTGGCTCTATAAAAGGAAAATGTTTTTTCTCTGTTTGCCAGAAACTAAACTTCACTCTTATCTTCAGAAAGTTGACTACACAGCATAGATTCACTCAGAGTTCCAAACAAAAGATTCACCAACCCTAATAATTGTTCACTCTCAAACCCCTGCTAGATCATACTCATTATATGTGATAGTAAATTCAAACAACACTTCATTTTAGAGTTATGCACAGTGAGTGAGGTCAGGCAGTAGTGATGTCACAACAGCTACTATGGATATTTATTACAAGCTAACATCATCTTCTCTCCTGCATGGTAGGCCTTTGGTTTTGACCCCATGGTGGATTTGTACGTGTCCAAGTCTGCGGTGGTGTTCGGAGGTTTTTACCTCTTCTTCTTCACTGAAAAGGTCCTCAGAGTGCTTCTCAAACAGAAACAGGGTGTGAGTACCAAGCAAGACTGATGTGAAATTCCCTTTTGATATTGTTTGTTTGTTATATAAGGGTGGTGGGTTATTGAGAAAGTATTACTGTTTAAATCTAAGTTGTCAAAGCAGGGGGCAGCTTAAGACCAAAGAAAACAAAAAGTTGGTGATCAAACCCAAATGTGTGTGTCCCAAAAACTCTTTAATCTGAGAAGGCAACATACTTGAAAGTCATGAATAAATCAGACATGCTGATGGACTGAGACAGAAGAAATGAAGAGGCGTTGCACTGAATCGACAGCTATGAAACAGTCTCAACAAAACTGTTTTTGGGCTGGTATTTATGGAGGGTTACAATTATCCAAGGTCAGCACACAAGGACACAACCAAAGCAAAGGAGAAAGTAGTTTGGTTTCTTGATTTTCTGTCATCATTCCCCTGTGATCATGAAGAGATGGATAAATCAAACTCTGAACTCACTGGTTTGTCAGATCATGGAGAAGTTAATTGATAGAAGACTGTTTTTATTTGGTTCTTGAAGAAAGTGTCAAAGCAGGAAGCATAAAAGATTTTGCTGAGAATATCTTTCAGATATCAGTATATGTCATGAATATTGTAAATATGCACAAGAATCACACGTAAAGTATAGACAAGTCGGTGTTTCAATGAACAGTTTTCCACTGATCTGTACATCAGACAAAAATCCTCCTAGATATAAAATAAAACCTTCAGGATTTAATTTTTAATTACTTTTAAATGCATTTTGCTTAGAATAGTTGGGACAACAGAGTTTATAAAAACATTTTTTAATGATCAGTTATTAACAATATGACTCTTCCATATCAATAAATGATAATACTAAATTATCACTAACCTTATTTGTCTAATTTGTCTAATTATCAATTTACGATAATGCTACACAGTCAACCTGTTAAACAGTACAAGAGATTTCATTGAACACTCATCAAACCTTAATGAGAGTCATAGTTGAGTGTTATACACCGATTGTCATGTGATCTGGTCAGTTTGCATATGTTGGTGTTGACTGTGAACGGTGCAGATGTGGCTTGGGTTTGGCTCTTGGCCACTTGGCAACTGCTCCTTCCCTGATTATTTGCTGATGTCCACCAGACATGTATGTGGCAGTTATTTTAACAGTTTTCCTCTGAAATACACACCTATTGGTCAGTTTGGTAAACACACAGCCCTGTTCCAAATTGCAAATGTAAATACAAATCTAAATACAAATGATTAACTGCTGAATATGCTTCCTAATACTGTTGGTTTAATTCTCAAAAAGCATCAGGTCATGTAGGGGGATGATTGTGGGACAGTTGCTCCACCGTGTGGTAGTTGCGCTTGGAGCCATATGGTCAAGCCAACCTAATTAACAGCTAAGGCATCGACCTGCTGATCCAATTACAGGAGCACTTTGACCTAAATTGGTACCTGCGATGCTGCTGACAGGTTTTTCTTGACAGTGACAGTGTGAACTCATTTTTGAATTGTTTTGGAGAGTGTTATTTTGTCTACCAGAAAGTCAGTGTAAACACTGAATTTGTTCTGATTCCAGGAGTGTTGTTTCTAACTGACCCTTAGTTGTCCTTGCAAACTTTAATGAAATGTCACAGAGAATCTTATGAGTTTTTGTAGCAAGAAGTAATCCCTGAAGTAAATGCTGCCTGAAAGGCTCTGTTCAGAGCGATAAAATCCCTAAGGAGCGAAAGTTCAACCAGATATTTCTTCCTGGGCTCTGTGTTTCTGATTGAATCATTCTTTTGTGAGATTAGTTACATTTACACACATATTCTTAAATGTCACGTTTAACCTCTCTGTTATTCTTTAATTAACTGACCAAACTTCAAGGTTATTACGTTTGTCAAAATCTCTTCTTTATTGATCACAATATCTGTTTTCTCTTTGTTCTCTCAGAGCCACGGTCACAGTCATTACCCCGGTGTAGATCATTACTCAACACCAGACGGGGATGTGGAGGAGGGGGAGAAGGAGAAGCTGCAGCAGAACGGAGAAGCCAGCAGTCTTGCTCTGGGCAAAGTGGATGCAGGGGAGGGTGAGCTCATGCTCAGTCCTGCACAGACACCACAGGTGAGGGTGGAGGCTGAGGAAGGAGGAGAATACAGAAGAAGTTGATAAGTGGTTCATCCATACATTTTAAAATTGTAACTGTCAGTTGATGCAATGTTTTTTTTCAGACAGTTGTTTACGACAGCCTCAAAGGTGTCACAAGATGATTAATTTGACAGGAAAGAAAACATATTGTTCTCATTCTGAAATTTAGAATTTTTAAAGATTATTTTTATCATAACTTACTTATAGTTTTACCACTTCAGTCCACATGTGTCCCTCACTCTCTTCTTCCCAGGACTCCCAGAGCCCAGACAGTGCCGGCCGGTCTGGCAGCGGTGGTGGGGGCTGCTATTGGCTGAAGGGGACGTCCTACTCTGACATCGGCACGCTGGCTTGGATGATCACGTTGAGCGATGGCCTGCACAACTTCATCGATGGCTTGGCCATCGGCGCCTCCTTCACCGCCTCCGTCTTCCAGGGCATCAGCACCTCCGTGGCCATCCTGTGTGAGGAGTTCCCCCACGAGCTGGGTGAGTTTGGATAGAGTTTTGAGCTACCAGATGTTTCACTAATGCCATGTTGCCTGTTTGAACCTCTACCAGGCTGCAATCCTCAACTGAAGTAAATCTTCTTAATCATTCAAGTTATTTTCATAGTGTGTTTTTAGTTTGAGAAATAGGTCTTCTTCTGTATCTGTTGCACCCAGACAACTCTAGATAATGTCTTTTTGTCATTCTCGTTCTCTTTCTGTTACCAGGAGACTTTGTGATCCTGCTGAACGCTGGCATGAGCATACAGCAGGCACTGTTCTTTAATTTCCTGTCAGCTTGCTGCTGTTACCTGGGCATGGGCTTTGGCATCCTGGCGGGAAACAGCTTCTCCCCCAACTGGATCTTTGCCCTGGCAGGGGGAATGTTCCTCTACATCGCTTTGGCAGACATGGTCAGTGTTTGGCGTAAAGGGATCATTGTCTGTGTTTATTTTTGGGTGGGGCTTAAACTGGCAATGGGTCAGAGTAGCTGGAAGTCATTAATTTAAGCCTGAAATTGATATAGATTGATTAAAGTTACTATATTTATTATTAACATGTATTGGAAATCTATTTATTATTCTATTATTCTATCTATCTATTTAAGATTAACAGTACCGGTTTACTAGATTTACTAGGTTTTTATAACCCAGTGCCTCATGGGAGTATGGCATATGAAAGATGGTCATCATTTTGAGTTTGTGTATATACCACATATTTAAGTTGTTTAAAAAGCTTGAATATGCACGCTTTTATGCTACATTTGAATATGGAAAAGGTGTAAAAGCTGGGAATAATACCGAGTACAATCCAAAAACAAAGGTTTCAAACAAATTGATTTAAATAATTGCTGCATATACCAGTTAATAAAGACCTTACTCCTTGTCTTTTGTGTCTCAGTTTCCAGAGATGAATGAGGTGAGTCGCGAGGAAGAGGACGCAGGCGGCAGCAGCTTCCTCCTTACCTTTGCCATCCAGAATGCCGGCCTGCTGACGGGCTTCTCCATCATGCTCCTCCTCACCACCTACTCTGGACAGATACAGCTGGGCTAGCAACAGACTCCTCTTGACCGACACCAGTGTGAAATGAAACTGAGATCTCAGTCAGCTGGTTTGTGCTGGTGTAAACTGACCTCAAAAGGAAACATTTTTTTCTCTTTATCGTCCTCCCATTGTCAGATTGCAGGACCCTGGAGTTTTGGGAGTTTTGCTGTTGTGCGGCAGGTACGCACAGTCCTCTTGTCAAAAATATTTGAGTAGCCGTGGATGCACAGTTCTCAGATGCAGTAGAACCCAGGCAGAAGGGGCGGCAGCCTTCTGTTTTAAGTTTTATTAAGCCTTTTCTTAAAGCTGCTCCCTCTACAGTCTAGAAATATCAACAGAAGCAGCGTTCAGCCTTCAGAGATGAGTTAAAGAAGTGTGACTCCCTGGCTGAACATGAACTGACGTGCAATACTCACCCAGTCGCTCATACATTTCTCTATTCCCCAGACTACTGATCAGACATATTGAGTCATTGCTCTTATTTTTTTCTCCTCTCGCTCTTCCCTCAGTGAATGTTATTGAGCCTCAACTGTTGAGATTTAGTGGATACAGAGTATTTATATCACGTATCCTCTATGCCTGTAACCCTCCCTCAGGAGGTGGGAGAAGCACAATCAGGTAGCAGCAGCTGTATTATCGACATCATTGAGAATATAGCCCACTCCCCCTCCTCCCGTTTTTCATTCCATACCAAAAACAAATAGGACCTGAACAGGAACTATAGTCAAGTGTCGACATCAAAAAGACTTCCAGCTGGACTTTTGGTGTTTGTGTGTTGATGTTCTATTTTTTTATACATGGAAAAACATGAAAAATGATCAGACCAAATATGGCCGACCATTGAGAACGGTGAAGGGCTACATGGTGGTGTTTGGAAAGGACACAGTTTTATTTTTTCCTCAGTAAGGACTTGAGTCTGCATCCATGACATGCAGTTAAAATGTCCTTATTGATACTGGGTCAGATGTATAAAGTGCAGAATTTGATAATACTGGCATTACCCAGATCAGACGCATCAACACATATTGCTGCATTTCTCCACATAGTTTACCATCTGTGCCCTTCATTAAAATAGCAAAAGATGTTCTCTGATGTCTTGAAAACAAAGTGCAAATCTCTGGTCTTCACTCATCCCATAGACTATTTTTCCCAGAATGATTTATTCTTTTACTGCACGGTAAAGGTTTTAACAGCATACTGTAAACTGAATCATATAATCATGCATACTCTGCCTACCGGTCTGTGACCTTATCCATATTAATCACACATAATTAAGTTAGATACTGTGTCTACTTAAGTTTTTAGAAAGAAAACATATGTCTGAGTTACACCATATGGTCAAAAGTATGTGGACAGTCTTGTTTCCATTCTTATTTGCACTTTGGGGTTGTTTTTATTTTCCCTTATGCTCCCTCTCAAATAGAGACATCTCTGAAAGGACAAGAGGATAACTGATCTCTCCTGAAAGACTCCTCTAACCAGCTACATAACAAATATTGTCTGCTGCAAGATTTTAAAAAAATAACAGATATTGTCTGCTGCAAACTGTGGCCTGGATTCCAATGAAGAATAATCTCAAAAGCTGTTTTAATTATTTGATGAATCCAGAAGCGAATCAACATCACTCAATCAACCGCTTCTATTTTGGTAATGGATGAAATGTTGAATTTGGTTCCAGCCTCTCAAATGACAAGATGTGAAACATTGACCCATAAGTGCTATGTTGGGTTTCCACATACTTTTGACCATGCAGAGTAATTCAAATCAGAGGGGAACCAGCAACAAATGGTTTATGATCTATAATGTTGATTGTTTATCAGAGGCTTCAGGGGACCAGTTGTTTGTCATACTGTAATTTGACTGGTTTCACTTGAACAAACTGTAGTATTGTAAGGGATGAAACAGTTAATACTATAACACTGTCCTCTGTGCAACTGTGTATGCTACAAATCTGTGCGAGTTTGATGGGTTTCTGTTAATCCATATTTACAGAGGTATTCAGAGTGCAGCAGTGCACAGATTTTTCTCCATAAAATATTTAAAATTCAACACAGATAATGATCCATTACCAGAAGCATACTTTTTTGTAATTCTATATTACTGTAAAATAGAGCTGTAGTTTATCATTTATTAGAGATAGAAACAGGAAGCCATTATCGTCTGTCAAATTGTATACTGTAGGTCTGCTATAAATAATGTGTTAATCCTAGATGGAGAGGGCAAGCCATTAAAACGGGTACCATGAGGTACAGTATTACTGCTGCTTGAAATGTAAGATGAAGATTATTTATTGTTGTTTGAGCCATAAATGTTTATTTCATGTTTACACCCAAGACAACATATTCAGTTGAGCTTTACACCAGAAGCCATGAAAGCAGTCTCTTTGTATGTTTGTTCGTTAATCTTTGCTTAAGTAATTTATGTTGTATAAATGAGACACCTGCTGGAATACAAACTCTTATTGCATTGCACATTTTAACTGTATGCCAGAGCATATAGTCTGGTATTCATGGTCAGTTATGGTAATTTAAACGTGTTGGTGTTAAGGTCAAACACAAACCAATAACTTCAGGAGCACACAAACAGCAAGAAGCTTTATTTGTGTAAAAACTTTTACTTCAAAAAAAGTCACACAACAAACCAACCATTGATCAACTTTCTGGAGATTTGAGTAATTTATGGATGTGCTTTCAGACTTTTATTGCATCATTCTGAAAAATATTGTACCTGATGTGGTTAATGAGAATCCTCATTCGCCTTCTCTCTGTATCATGGAAAGAGGTTTTTTTTTCTCCTTTTTTTTTTTTTATAAACATCTTTTTCCAAGAAAATAATGTGCCGGGACTCCTTTTTGAATGATATTGTCTTTGTTAATCCCCTTACTCGTCACTTAAATGCAGATTAGATGTTTATTATATGTATTAGTTCAAGTAAAGTGCGTTTACCATAGTGCTTAGTTAACGGAAAGCTTAAATTTCAAGTTTTTTGTAGTAGTAGAAGTACTTTAAGTGTGACCCTGACATTTTACAATGCCTCCAGTGATGACACTCAGTGGTTAAGTTGCATGGTGGGTAATGTAGGCTCAAGGTTTTACCAAAGCATTCGTCTTGTCTAACATTGCACTCCTTCAACACTGTTGGACGATCCACAGTTCAATCAGGAGAGACGTAATTTGGGTTAGCACTTATTTACTGAGGCATTCACAAGATGACATCAGTGTTTTATCTCTATGTGCTTTACTCTGGTGCCCACACGGGGGCGGTGAAGACGGCCACGTATATATATTTTTTGTTTTTGTTTTTTACTGCGCATGCGTCATACTAAAATAACAAAGTATGTCACTTCCTGGCCCAGCACAGGTGACTAGAAAGCGTTTGGAAACTGAAACTGTCGAAAGCCGTGACGACTTTGATGAAATGGCTTGAAAAGAATCACAGACAGTCACGTTAAGAGGTGAGCAGAGTTATTAACGTGTTCCGTGTACAATTATTACGATACGAGCCACAAGAGGAAGGTTATAAAGTGACCGGCTGGTGAGCCACGTTACAAAAACGTTAGCCTGTCTCCATTCATTGACGTGCTGTCAGTTCTGATAAACTTGGTAAATAGCAGGCAGCTAGCTGGTTATCTTACCGGGCTATGTCGTTCTGCAGTCAGAAGTTAGCTCATTGAATACATCGAGTGGTAGCTGTGGTGCTGTAGGGTTAGCTTAGTGGTTAACAGGTCAATTCTTTAACTGGCAGTGGTCATTTACGTTAATTTGACACGTAAACGTCAAATTTAGCTATCTTACTTAACTGTTAATGTTGTAGCTGTAGTTTTACTGGCTGGTTCGCTGGTTAAATGCTGATGTGAGCTATCTGACAGTAACTTAGCTGCCTTTTGCTTTTTAAATGTCATCTGTCAGCCTTGACGTAATTGACGTGAGAATTAGCCTGCAATAGTAAGCTAGTTTAGAGCTAAATCTTTGGCGATTAGAAGCGACTGCCATTGATAAACAAAACATAAATTAAAATGTTTCCATATCTGGATTAAATATAGTTAATAGTTTTCACACACTGTCATCGGAACATATTCAGATGGTAAACACAACAGCTAACATCTACACGTGTACACCACAACAGCTGTGTTTTAGCAATATATTTAATTCATGCTCCTTTTGCTGTGTTCGCCATCCGTCTGTTTGTTTCACCCTTTAAAGACAAAAGTAAATACTGCACCTAAAAAGGTGCACTTAAAAAATGTAATAGCTACAGCACTGAATCAGATATTTAGATTCTTCATGACACGTCATTTTGTGCACAGCTTTGTATTGGTTCATATTAGGGGTTGAACGAAATGTTTTTTGAGGAGAAAAAGAAGTTAATAATCTATCGTTTATTTGCACCTAGGGGTAAGTAAGGCTAAGAAGTAGTGAGCAAAGATGCAATATATGATATAGTTTTTGATACAAGGTAACAAGAAAGTAAGGAGAGACAGTTCAACTTGATAGCCCTTTAGGTGAATGTGTTAGGTATTACATTTTCAATAACTACATGTGTATTTACTTTACATTACAGCATACTTCATGTGTATTCAATTGAGAAACTATGAAATCAATAATTGTATGGCAGTGTTTTTGGCTAACTCGATGAGCAGTATACCTTCAAATTCAAACCATACTCTGTTATATTAATGCAACAATCCTGTAAATTGAACAGGTAAAGCACTTGGGTATTAAACTGTAAATATACAGTAATATACCTACAAGTATGTGAAATGACAGATATACACAAGCAAAAAAGTATTTGCAAAATATTATTTCTTTGTCGGTTTGATAGAAAAAACTAGAGGGAGAAGCCATGGCCTGTGCCCGCGTGCCTCTAGATGAGCAACAGGTGACTGAGCCTGGCCCGCTGGGGAAAGAGCACACAGTGCCTGCACTGGTGAGTCACATCGCCTCATTTTATACAGCTATCCACTCAAACTACCACTTAACTATGTGCTTTCTGATCCATGTCAGCACCCGGTCAGGAAGGAGGAGCGCTGTTTTGTGCCTTACAAGTCACCGCCAGAAGATGGCTCTCCTGCTGAGGTGGAGGAGTTTTTGGAACATGCCAAATTCATCACAGAGGACCTTGAGTGGCTGCTCACACTGCCCCATGACAAGTTCTGGTGTCAGGTGATTGACTGCTGACATGTTAACATCTCTCTTTTATTCACTTGGCCACAAAGGGGTATAGCAGCTGGAAAACATGTAAAGTACACTGTTGAATGAGTGACAGCAGTTGAGATTTTTCGCTCTCTTAAGTTTCCTCTCTAACCCTAACCTCCTCTGCTGTGGTCTGTCTCCATCAGGTAGTGTTTGATGAGTCTCTGCAGAGGTGCCTAGATTCATACCTACATCACGCTCCTCGTGGCCTCGACCCTGCCACACTGCCCTCCTCCCCTGCCGTGGCCGACATGCAGCGCTCTGTCCACAGGGCAGTCTTCTTGACCTTCCTCAGGATGGCCACACATAAAGAGTCCAAGGTAAAAGCAGCACCCACATATGAACTCCTGAGAGGGAATAATGACATAAACATCAGTAGAAATAGAGATTATAGTTTGATTAGTAAACTAGTGACAATTCTGTACGCTGCTATAACGAAGCCTAGTAATACTATTTAACCTGTTTTCTTTTGTTTGCCATGTGCTTCTCTTCCACAGGAGAACTTCATCACCGCGGCTGTGTTTGGAGAAATTATCTACGAGAACTTCCTTTTTGACATTCCCAAAATTCTGGATCTATGTGTGCTCTTTGGGAAGGGCAACAGCCAGCTGCTGAATAAGATGATAGGTGAGCTGTTTTTTTAAGGTTCATCTTAGAAAATCTCCCTGCATTTAGATGGAGAATGTTTCCATTAGATTAAGATTTGTATTTGAGTTTTGTAGTTTGAATCCATTTGTCAGTCTTTCTTAACTTTATTGTGATGTCTTTCTTCTTTCTTCAGACAACATCTTTACACAGCAGCCATCTTACTACAGTGACCTGGATGAGACAGTGCCCACTGTGTTACAGGTAAGATAAAATCTGTTTTTAATTTCTAAAGAAAGTGTAAGAACTCATCTCAATTGCCAAAAGGAAACCTTCTCACCCTTTTCACTCTCTGTCACCTTCAGGTGTTTGACACAATCCTGGGTAAGTGTGGCCTCCACTGTGAAGGAGCCACAGCCATGGAGCCGATGAAGCTAGGCACACACAAACAGCCCACTGCCATGACCATGAGCCAGCAGGTCAGACAATCACACCTCTTATTATCACTGCATGTCGCACTTTAACTTTAACTACTACTTTAAATTCTAACATCTTCTAATATAAACATTTTACAGCAATTAAATGTCTGCTCTGGCATGGGAACATATAAAATGATTAAACATCTTTAGGTGTACTTTTTTTTCCAAAATGCTGAAGATAACTTCTCGCTGAAAGCCTCAGTGAATAAATCCAGCACTACTTACAAGCTAGGCAAATTAGCCTGATCGGGAATACTGTTTTTAAATTAAAAACCTGTCAACAAGACAATATGGCGGTGAGCAGTACTGTCTTTTACTCCACTAAGATAATAATCTTATTTCTCTGTAGTAGAAGTATAGTTTGTCTGCAAGTGTTTAAATACAGTTGAACATAACTTTTGTGTGTCTGATATTTGATTGAATCGAAATAAGTGGTTGTGGGTTACTTGTGCTGATGACAGATATATATCAGTCATATAGACTTTACTAATGGGGACGGCAAGGCTTAGTCAGAAGCAGCAGGTGTTTCATGGTAACTATGGTAACTGGAAAAAGACTTTAACCTGGGTATGACAGATTAGACATACAGAGAGTGACACTGCTGCCACACGCTTGATAATCTGTTTGCTTTTCTGTTTCAGGAACTTGTAGATCTTATTCTGTACCTGTGTGACTCCACCACCACCATCCATGCCTTCCTGGACATCTTCCCTGCCGCCTGCTCCAGCTTCCACTCCCACAATTTCCTCAGCAGGTAGGTGGATGGAATAGCCTGATGGTTTCTCTGCTCATGGCAAGCCACACCTTTGCAAAAGTTTTCACGATCATTTTGTTTTCTCTCCTGGCAGACTGACCTCATTTTATGAGACCGCTGTGCCTGACCTTGAGAAGGCAGTGAGGAAGAGAAACTTTGATGATAAAAGGTGAGTTACTCCTGCATTTACTTTTTGTAAAGGCGAATCCAATTGCAAAGTCAAAAGACTGAGACCAGTGTACTGAATAAGTCAATGAAAGTCGTGAATTTTCAAAGAATTTTCCTTCTGCTTTAGTCTTCAGGAGGACTTGTGGAAAAGGTTGTCCCACTCCTGTCGTAAGATGGTGGAGACGGCTCACCTGCTGCTTCACCACACCTGTTTACAGCCAATCCTGGAGGGGTGAGACGTCCAAGCTCTCAGAATGCACATTAGCAGGATTAGCATTACAGAAGCACATATTAATTCTGCTGATATTTGTTGCCTTACAGGGGAGAAAACATGCTAACATTTGCAGAGGAGCTCCTACAACATTTCACATCTTTTTTAACTGAGAAAAGGTAAAATTACTGGTTGAGATCAGGGGTCACCTCCAAAGTAGTCTTAGTTAGTTCCCATTAAATGTCAGTAGTAGTTGTTTTTTTTTTTCACTTTTTTTCTCTTTAGGTATGGTGACAAAGTGTATGAAGAGGTTTGCCATTTTATTCCTTTGTCCTTTCAGGTTCTTGTCGGACTATGATGAGCAGTTCCCCATCGCAGATGACGTCAGCCTCTTACAACAGGCCCTCCCTGTCATGTATCCATATCAGCCGTATACCTCAGAGTACCTCAGGGCAAATATAAACTTTAGTAGAAATGTAGATTTACACATCAGCTTATCTTGCAACTTGTAACAAAAAAATGTCAACAATGAGCATATTAATCAATTACGATATGCGTCTCTAGGTGCAGCCCTCATTAAGTGAACAGCTAGTTGCCTCAGGTACTTAATTTCCTTGACCGTCCGCTTCCCTCAGTGATGAGACCCGGACATCCTACCTGCTCCAGGGGGTGGAGAGTGCCTGGGAAAGTGTGGGACGACGGAAACCACAGAGCCAGATTCAGCACAAAGCACCGTCAGCTTCAGCCTATCAGGGAGCAGAGGGTGGTGCGTCAGCGGGCTTTAGACTTCAGGATGACAGAGATGCAGAGGGAGGTGGAGGAGACAGCATGAGGGGAGCAGAGGCCATGTTGGATGTTCCTCTAAAAGGAAACAATGTGAGTTGTGTAATTATTACAGCATAGTACTTCATAATCACCAGTAACCAGCTTAAAGAGTGTTTACCATTAATGTCATATCTCAAGAATTATTATGCCAATGCTTCCTTGACTCATCGTTTGAGTGAAAAACTTGATCCCTACAGCACAAGGTGATGCCTTGAAATGTCTTATTATAAGAGCAACAGGCCAAAAACCTTTAATATTCAGTCAACTATATGACGACAAAAAGCATCAAGAGCAAAAAAGCATCCTGGTATTTGAGAAAATGTTGGGATTGTAATTTAAGATGCTATTAGGCGAGGAGATACATTGATTAAAGGCATAAAACAAATGGGACCACTTTGAGCACTAGTGTCTTTGCGGAGCATTTTTCAAACACAAAGCAAAAAGTTATTAAAATTACAATTTAAAGTGGAGTTTCAGAGCATGACAGTGTAGACATAAATAGCTGTTAATTGCAGCTGCATGATTAAAGTCTGGTTTTCTAAATGGCTACAAATCTCGGGGGGGAAAAGACGAGCGATGACCCGACCTGACTTTGTGTATTTTCTTACCGTCTGTGTGTCATCAGGGTGCGATATGTCCGGTGAGCGAGGCAGAGCTGGAGTCTCTGCTGTCGTGTATCAGGGACCTGCTGCCTGATCTGGGAGAAGGCTTCCTGCTGGCCTGCCTGCATGAGTACAACTACAACTCAGAGCTGGTCATCAACAACATCCTGGAGGACCGCTTGGCCCCCAACCTGGATAAACTGGACAGAGCCATGCCAAGGTAACACCACACACTGGGACGGCCTTTACATCTAACATGTTTCTACCATGTGGGTCATGCTGCTGAGATTGTCATATCTTGTTCGAGACCAAAAGAAGGTTTGTATTGGATTCTAAGGATCGGTATTTGGGTATGTTAGCCTCTTTGTAATGTATATTTAATTTATTTTAATATAATCAGCACAATGTGCAGGATCAGCAGTATCTACTAAATGGCTGCTATTAATGATTATTTGCTTTATGGATTTACTCATGGTTTACTGTTTAGTACGTACTAATTGTTAAAAAAAAATAAGTTTCCAAGTTACCCAGAGCCCAATGTTACGCTTTAAAACAGTTAATTTTGTCTGATTAAAAGCACAAAACTCAAAGAAAGCTATTTTACAAATAAATAAATTGAATGAATATATGAAATGGAGAAAAGCAATAAATTCTCTCACTTCAGAAGCTAAAATGTATGAATGTTTGTTGTTGATACTTGTTTACAATATATGGCAGAAATCCAAAACTAGTTGAAGAGTTCAAAATATTTGTTGTGTTTGAACTCCGATCTGCTTCTGTCCTTTCAGGCCAGAGAAGGAGGAGCTTCCAAATGTTATGGACAGCAGATCCAACGTGTTTGATGATGACGAGTTTGACGTCTTCCGGAGGGACAAGGTGGACATGTCCCGCATCTGGAAGGGCAGGAGGTGAGACGCTCGCTAATCAGAAGTTAAAAATCCCTGTACTTCTTATAATTGAAACTGCTAATTAATACTGAGCCTTTTACCTGACCCAGATTTTACTGCCTCTTTTTTGTATGGCTGCCATTAAAAACTCTGCCTGAGGTCAAGTTCATCTAGTTGTGTCTTCTCGCTCTTGTAGGAAAGGCGAGAGCGCTCGAGAGATGCTAAACGACAAGCAGCATGTAGCTGAGCAAAGAGCTCGTTATCAGGCGTACGAGACTGTGGTGGACGAGGTAGTCATTGAACCTGGTGAAAGTGCAGAAGCGTACGGCCTGGATGATTACGACGATGAGTACGACGACACCTACGACATGAACCAAGTGGGAGCTAATGACCTGGATGGAGACAGTTTACTCAACAGAAGGTAATGTAGAGTTGTTTTTTGATGTGTTTGATCACAATGGAGTAGATACACAGTGGAAAATATAAGAAGCAACTTTTAATTTTGACAGGATGCTTTCTAAATTGGAAAATGGTTGCAGTCAATTTCAGTTTGTGATTTTTCTGCAGGCCTTTCACGGTCCCACAGGTACTGAGAAAAGGAAACAAAGCACAGGATGACGAGGAGGGTGAAGACGAAGACGAGGAGGAGACTTTACCGGTATTTTATTCTTAACTTCTTCAAGTGTATTTTTTACTTTATATTCCCAAATATTTTAGTCTCTTGAAATAAAATATTTAGCCGCAAATGTGTCAATTGTATGTTTTGTTACTTTCTTTCTTCTGTGACTGTTGAACTGTGTATTTACATGTGAATCCATTTTATTTCAGAACAACGTTAACAGGGACCAGTTTGTGCAGGACCCGGCTCTGCTGAGGGAGAGGGCTGAAGCTAGAAGGGCCACCATGCAGCAAAGGAAAGGGTAAAGTCGATTCACTTTGTCAGCTTGCTCTCCTTTCCCTCCACTGCCCTGTCTCACACTTAAGCCCTGGTAAAAACCTCTGTTGATCTCCCTTCATCCTTCATCTCTTCCAGTTTCCGACCGGAGCGTCCCAGTAACGTGGTGGGCAAACCCAAAGGCCAAGGACAAACCTTGGAGACATTCCTGGACCGACGCAAAAAGGAGGCCAGTAAGAGCCGCACGTCAAACCACAACCGCCGCACAATGGCCGACCGCAAGAGGAACAAAGGGATGATCCCTTCCTGACCCCTGTGATGACGACCTGCTGCTGGAACCAAACAGACAGATGGTAGGAGAGAGGGATGGATGGACGGCAGGGAGGCAACTGAGGTGTGAGTCAGTGAAGGGAAAGAGAAACTGGGGCCTAATTGTTGTTCTGGGTTAAAAGTTGTGAATGTAGTACCCACAATGTGTCCCCACAATCACACCTTAGCCATGAAGTCGCTGTCTTTGCTCAAAGGGAAAGCCACAGAAGGTTTTTCAGTTGTTGACAGATGAAAGGTTGAAAAGTTACTTTAGTTTACCGACTTTCTTTAGCCACATTTTGGCCTCTTGTGATCAGAAGTTGTCGAGCAGCTTGCTGAAATGTTTGAGCATGAATATGAACATCTTCTTTTAGTGTTTGAGCCTAAAGGACGTTCGGCTCTTTGGCCCAAATGATTTTCTTTTATAGCTCATTAAATACCAAAGTCCCGAGTGTGAGCCAGAGACCGAGGACAAAGAATAAGACCTTCATTTTTGCCAAGTAACAAATGAGTTTATTAAGATCCAGAGTGATTGATCTTTGACATCATCGTTATGAAATAGACAACATAGGAATAAAAGGAAGCGACATCCAGCGCTCTGGAGAGACTATAGTCCCTTCTGTAGCTGGAAGAACAATTTACTGACCCGGTGATCAAGTCTGGACATCAGCGGCAGACTGTGTTGCTCTCACTTCTCATCCTGTAAGAGAAGCTTGTGTGAAAGCTGCTTGCATGTAACATTCAAGTGCATGCATGTGATGTCATCCACCCAGTTCACACCACTGTTGTCCAGCCTTTGTAAAATTATAACAAATAAGTCTAGAAAAAGAAATCAACTCTATGATCATCTCATAGTGATGCTGATGTGTTTTGGAAGCACGTGCTGTACAGAGAGGCCTCGCATCTCTCACACTCGCTGTGAAGAAGCCTCCTAGATGTTGCCATGCACACACTATTTTCTATAAAGAGAACAGATCTATAAGAGCATTTTGTAACAAAAAAAGCACATGTAATCGCTTTTTGGAGTTGACATTGCAAATAAACATAAAATAAATACAATAATACTGTTTTCAACATCTTTCGAGTTTGAGTCGTCACTGAAAAAATGCCAACATCGATTGGATTGGACTTTTTTCTTTCACAGTAAAATGTGTTGAAGATGCTGCAGAGTATGGCTGTACAGTTAAATTTTGTTTTCATGGTACAATTTTCTGCAATTTCTTAGATCTTTAAGAGATGGTTTAACATTTTGAGAATCATGATTTTTTTTCGTGACAATAGTTAGGTGAGAAGATTATTATCACTCGTATGTCTGTGCCAGTGGAGACTTCAGGAAGTTAATGGTTCCGATCAAGAAATAGATCAGCACATATCCCCATTAAAGCCACAACTTGTCAGTTTTACACTTTGGTTTTAGTACAGATGAAACAAACAAATTACAACGCAGTAATTTGTGAGCTTTAGAGGCGCTGGGAGGCTTGCTGTTACCGCCTGTTATCAGTTATTATGCAAAGCTACACTCATCAGCTGCCAGCTGCAACTCCATATGTATAGACAAGAGTAATATCTTGTGATCTAACTCTCAAGGCAAATAAACACTGCCAAAAGTGTCAAACTAATCCTTTAAATAACACTGATATTAGACACTTTTCTTAGCTGCAGCAGATCCAAGATGTTGTGTTCAAGTACAATATTGTAATAGCATTCATTAGGATTTAACTGTGCAGCTATACATGGTAATAGTAATGACATGTTTTCAACATAATGTATGAGATGAATAAGATAGCTATGTCTGTTTGAGTTTGATGTCAGAACCTACATTTGGGCAGAACTGATTTTGACCTCTTCACACAGACCTAAAAAGGAAGGAAAGGACCAAGTAAAAGCTGAGCTGGCATCTACAAAATGTTTACCAACCTACCCGTCTAAAATCTCTTATTGGTTATCTTTTAAAATGGTGCAACTAAATGAGCTACTGTAACATACACAGTTCAAGTTTTAAAGCATAATTCAGAAAGTGTGTTTGTGGTTTGGGTTTCTCTCACTCTGCAGTGAAGTCATAAGGCATGTTAAGGACAAGTGCAAACACCTTTTCAATGTCTGCTACCAACTGTAGCACAGGAATTACTGGAGTACAACTACAGAACCTTTACTACTAACATGTAAGAGCAAAGTAGGAGTTTGGACGATAGATGAAATCTGTCACGTTTAAACTCTTGTTAGTCCACTTAATAAGTGAGTTATTGACATCATTTGGACTCCATGCTAAAAATCATAAAGCATTGAATGTCCATGCAGCTACTACTGACTCGCAGATTCTCTCTGTATTGTTCTTCAGCTGTTTGCACCAACACAGAGCAGAAGGTGTTAATGTGAAGAGTCACATTGGGCACAAACTCCTTCATGTGCCAAATCTTCACTGGTGTATATCACACATACAAACACATATTTCAACAATTGTACAGTAACATGATCCCAAGGAAGAAGTACTGTTCACACACAACAGTACCGGTATAGTACTTTAAACTACAACTGCATGTCTGTGAGACCCGCTGCACCCAACCGAGGGTCAGACGTCAAAATTGGACTACTCCACAGTCCAGGCGGACAGCTAGTTGCTGTAAAAAGTTTGTATTTGCTCCCACGATCCACCTCGGGAAGGAGGGAGCTTGAGGTCAGTGGGAAAAAAACGGCAACCGGAGTGTCACCGAGGAAGAGAAGAGACTTGATTCCCAGTACTGCTGCGATGGTGGCAGCAGCGGAGGTGAGGTGATCGTTAACTGTCCCTGCAGACGCTGCCTGGAGAAGGTTGGAAAAGAGATTCATTCGAATCAAGAGCAGAAACAATGAATGATTATTTTCAACAGAAAAAAGATTGTTTTTTTTAAACCTATTTTTGTAAAGCTGACTTTATAGAGGTGAACAGCCACTGAGTCAACAATTTATCATTTCAGTACTTTTAAGAGTAACATATACTATAGAGTCTAATATAACTAAATATCTTTGGATTTAAACTGCTCTGACAACATCTTTTGTGGACCTATTGATTCCAAGAATGAGCAAAAAGATAGTTAGTTTTGCACTAGCTTATAAAGGTAGCTAATTGTACAACATTACTGACAGTGTTAATAAGTTGTTTATATTTCAAAACTTTTACCGGGTCAAATAAAGACGAACTGAAGTAAAAGGAAGAAGGTCTTGTGAGGCTCAGGCTCTGATCAACACAAACTTTGTACAAAGAAGTGTCTATATTACAGCTGATGGACTGTTTAATTTAAAAAAGGGTGAGGGTGGGGTGTCATTAAACATGAGAATAAAACCTTAGTGCAAAGTCAATGAAAGTACACTATTACATTTCTGAAGCAATGCTATAAAGCATCTCTCCGAAATGGCCTTGAAGTAAATAAGGGTTACCTATGACATGACTGAAACATTTGCATGAAGTCACCACATACAGATACAACAGAGCTTCAACACAGAACTATTGACGTCGGCATTAACGGAGGAACTTAACACCCTGAAACACTTGTTTATGCTGGCCTCAAATGATTTAATGTCTCACCTTGTTGCAGTGATGTACAGGTGTACATGGGGACATGGTGACATCACTGGTGTGTGTGGTTAGTGCAAAAGAGCATATTTCTGACCACACCCATCAGTGACAGGGGCTGAAAACTTTCAACCAGAGCGAGCCTAGAACACTTGCATTGCAGCCTGCTGTTAATTGACTCTTTAAAAACCTGCACAAGTCAAACGATAACAGATAGTGTTGTGCAACTGGGCCTGATGCTGTGATGGGAACTCACTGAGGATGCTGCGTTTGCACAGGGGACAGGTGTGCTGCAGCAGCAGCCACGGGTCGACACAATCCCTGTGGTACTCATGATGACACGGCAGCACCCGCAGACACTGAGAGGAAAACACACCAATAGTTTTTAAAAAACTGCTGCAGAATCACCTGCATTTCTAAATCCTTAAAATATCAGGTAAGAGTGCAGGTGTATTGTCTGACCTGGTTGTTGTTGAAGGGCTCCAGACAGACAGCACAGTTGTCTGTCTCGACTGGTTGGGACGGGTCACACCACAGTTTGGGCTGACGATATGTTTTGGTCTTCAGGGACGACATTCTCTTGAGGACATCCTGTTTAGGTAGGAGCTGAAGAATGCAACACAGCAGAACATCAAGCAATCAAGCTGTGTTTTTGTTTAGTTTCTGACCTTACACCAGGTCCTCAGGTGGACAACTATACAATAAAAGACAGAGGCAATAAATAGAGGACAAGTTCCTCTCATGGAAGATGTGATGAGTTTGATCTGTGCAACATTTTCTTTTACAGATTTTCAAAAAGTTACTATTAAAGAAGTATTACAATGCTGGAGTTATGTTCTTTTCGTAGAACTGAGAGGTCCATGCAGTAAAAAGATGCAAATATTTTTTAAACCGGGGGTACAACACGGGAGACAGGGCATACAAAAAATGCAACCCAACCAATACATCTATATCATTACATATATCAGCTGATAAGAAAAAAGATACTGCAGTGCAGCCTTGCCAAAGATATGTTTGTAAAAGTTAAAATTGTCCAGCAAAATCAAAGGATAACCTGTGATAATGTCAGCAGTAAAGACCTGTAAGTACCTCCATGTCGTCATTCAACTGGTGGCCCTGGTACTGCCAGCGAGCCTGAACGATGACTCCGGTGCTGAGGATGAGAGCCACCAGGAGGACGGTGTCCCACAGCTGCTGCAGGTACTTCTACAAACAGACAGGGCAGAGTCACGTTATCTGTTTCCTTTCTATAATACTCTGTGCAACTCAGAAAATGCTTCCGGTAGAAGTGAAAAAGAGAAAATGCAAATGATCTTCTCAGTCTCATGACTTCAAAATACATTTAAACTATATTTGCAATGCAAGTTGTTTTAGTACTGACTTTTAAAATATTGTAATAATTAAAAGAATCACTGATAAATGAGCTGATTGAAGTGCTAATAGTGATTCTGTTGTGTGTTCATTGCTAAAAGGGTTATTTTGAGAGAATGAGCAGTGGGCTCCAGAGATCTGATCAGATTTTTCTTATTTTCAAACTTGTAGTCTTTAACTGACGCTGACTCAAGTCACTAACTTAAGGTCATTTATCAGACTTCATCAAAGCTTTCTATAGCTTTCCACATGCAGTAGCTTGTCTTACAGCAACTTTAAAGAAAATGTTTCAACAGGGCCAATGCTGCGTTCATTCTGCTTCCCCACCTGGACCTGAGAGTTGGTCTCTCCCGTGCAGATGACCCCCTGCCACTCCCCGTAGCGACCTCCTCTCGATCGACCGCAGCTGGACCACAGCGTGAGCGTGGCACCCTGCCCGAACACACAGCAGCATGTGCTCACTGTCAGCTCAGCCTGCCATCACTCAAACACCACTGGAGGGTGCTAACAACTGAGAAACACACTGTCAGCTGATAGATTGAGGGAGCTCACCAGGTTGTCCTGCAGGATCGTCCTGTATGTGATTTTTGCTGTCGCTTGAAGACCCCTGTAAAGAGACAACAGTCATTTAGTGCAGATAAATTCTCCATCACTACATGTAGACACACTCTAACCTGGATACTGTGAATATCTACATTAAGGAAAGTGACAGAAAATACGACAAAACAATGTGGGAGTTTGGTGGTGTTTATTTTTATCTATATTTTTGGTAAGCTCATGCTGAAGTGTATCTGCACTGAATGTTTTTTTGTGTTTGTGTGGTACTGTTCTGCCTCGCACATGGCAAGATAAATAGGTCTCCTTTAAATTCACAACTGCAATCAGTGAAATTACAGAAAGAGCCACTGAACACATAACAACACATTTGTAATAATGTTAATATCTGTGCAGCCCCGGGAAATTCTGAACGTAGATATTTTTTCATAGCGTTGGTACTTTGGATATGATCAAATGCAGACATGGTATCAAAAAAGTATCAATACTTTTGATAATTTCATAAGCCTAGACAACTGAATGAATAACAATGATATATTTCCTCAAATTATGATTACTATGAAGTTAACTTAACTGTGGCTTGTGGCTACTGTTGCCAATACAGAATCTTGTATCAATACAACAACATTACTCCTTTATTTTGATATAATTTAATAAAATACATCATGCTTTTCCTTCATCAGTGATCAAATCCTCGTATGAACTTATCCAACCACCAACATTAACTATGTGATCAATTCAATCAGGAAATCAAATCAGATCAAAGAAAAAGTAAACACGAATAATAATCTGTCTAAATCAAGCTGACTGTGTCAACTCAATCTGGACACTATCCATATAGTACTGAGGTCGCAGCTTGTTTGAATTGGTTTAGTTCAATTACCATCATAGATTGCTTGTATGTGAAGGCACTGTTTAATCTCCGCTAAGAGCCTCAAACTGAGGAAGCATGACATGTCATGACAAGTTATATGATTCAGATACAAACTGTATTTTGCAACTTTTATCAGTGATATCAAGTAGAGATGCGCGTAACCCGATAGGGTGTTCTGTACCTGAGCAGAGCTCCGATCAGCTTGGTGACATTTTCAGACGTCTGGATCACAATGATGGGCTTTGAAAGCACCTGAGACAGATCCATCTACACCAGAAAGAGTCAGGCTTTTAGGTTATAAATACACCACAGTGTCAGCCTCAACTTTGGGTCCAAGAGAAAGGGCCCAGGCTGGATATTGAGTTTGTGCAGATTTACCTCACTGACGGTGTTTTGGTTGAGAGCCAGGATGATGAGCGCAGATGCTCCGAGGACCAATGCTCGCTTCATCTTCACAAGAGAGTTTGCATGTTTAGTATCATGTCCAAGTCTATACCAGAATGAACAAATTTACCTACATATTTACAATAAATTCAGCTTCTTACTTTATTGACCACTGCATCGGCAAAGGACTCCTGGTTTCCGGTTGTGGCTTTGCTGTCGTCCATCTCCACAGGCACCACCCCGATCCACAGCTCCTGCTCTTTGGTGTCCTCCTCACTTTTCTCTCCTCTCACCTGTGTCTCCTCATCCTGAACCTGAGGACAGCAAACAGGCTAAAAGTTTGAGCTGGTGTTGGAAATTCTTAGATTTTATCATACATCATTTCTCTTTAAAGGTGCACTACGTGGTTTTGGGAAATACATTTTAATGAGAAGAGAAAGATCTTCATTGACTGATGTTTTATAGCTAAACCAATAAATAATTCATTTTCATGACTGAATAAACAAACTGACCTTAAAAGGACAAATCAATTTCGTACTGTTTTACTTTGTTTATATGTGGCGGACCCTGCCATAGTTCTAGCTTCAAACAGTGTTCTGGGGACCTTGTTTTCCTCTGAGAACAGCTTGTTATGGACAAGACACATTTGTATTATAAATATAAAAATTCTGAGTTTAAATGTATTCTCCAAAACTACAGTGTCCGTTTAAAATCACTCCAAAAGTGTAATGACCAACATGCATATATGTATCAAATGTTCAATTTGAGGTTGATTCACTTATGAGACACAGTTAATAGAGGTCTTTGAGCTCTGATGACGGTTGAATGATTCAAAAAATTACCTGTGTATGTTAACCCCGAAAGCCCCGCTACTTTCTTTAAGTCTTATATCTCCCGTTTTCACACAAATGTCATATTAACGGTAGATATAACAACGTACAATTGTAAACAGTCTGACTCACCAGTACCAGCTCTCCCTCCAGCTCTTCTTGGTCCTCGTCCCGGTGCTCGGAGCTCTTGCTGCCCTTGCTGGACTCCACTACCTCCCCCTGCAGCACTGTGCTGACACCGGGCCGCTGCTCCAGGAACACCTCCACCACAGCGACCTGCTCCGCCGCGACCAGCAGCCCCGGCCACCGCAGCAAGAGGAGCGGTAGCGTTACCCGGAGAAAGCACCAGCAGCAAGCTGTAGCCATGTCCCGAGGAACCACAGAGCGAAATTACAGCTGAAAACTGCTCTAAACACACAAGCCTAATCACCTGTTACCCATTATTTTGGAAAAGCTGCTAGAGGTTTTGTGCGCCAGTTAGCTAGACCCCTCGGAAAATGTAAACAAGCGAAGGAAGCTTCCGGCTCCGACCGGAAGAGGCGTGAGGATTACCATCTTGTATCTACGTGTACAAGGCAGCTCACCGGTTGGAATGAAACTGAACAATATATATTTTTTTATAACTTCACCCATGACTTCACCCCGTACTGAGATTTTAAAAACTTTGCAGTAAATGTCAAGCTTCTTCCGTTGATTTACAGTGTTGTGAATATTGAGGTTATACAACCAGAGAAGAAGGTCGCAAGTCGAGATGTTAAATCCCCATACTTCCTTCTTTGCTTTGAAGCCGTGACTCCAAACCGCTACAACTAGTACAGCTGCAGCGCTGTGTAAAACCCTCAGACCGATGTTTCACGTCTTTTATTTTAACACAAGGGGTAGTTTTTTTTAATTGCCATATTTCGACATTTTTTGTAAGTGAGCTCTGAAAGTCAAAAATCGAGGAAGCTGCACCTGTTCCACTTTGCACCTGCGCGGTGTGACGTTATAGTGTCGTCCAGTATTTAATAAAATTGGCTAAAATGTGTCAAACATTCTTAGTCTCAAATAATAGCAATAGTAGCCTAAATCTAAATCGCTGAAGGAAAAAATACAAGCAAGCTGTTTTTTCTTGCGTATGTGCGCACGTTCGAGGTTTGCGGATTACTACCAAAGATTGCATATTCCGTGTAACTGGAGAGGAATCACTCAAAAGTAAAAATAATAATAATAATAATAAAATAAAATACAAATAAAAACATGACCCAGCTCCTTTGCCACATTTTTTGTGTGAAAAAACACACATCACGAAAAGTTTTAATCTGAATCCCCCCAAAAAATAAAGACAGGAAATTAATATGTTTCAAAACGTCTTTCTTTGTTAATCAGCATTCAGCGAATTCATATGAAATGATCATACTGTCATTTTAACATTTATCAGATTTCTGATGTCAAAGTTCATTATTCAAATGTCCAGTGCTTTGAACATCCCTATGATGACCTTGTATGTGGCCCTTCAAGCATCCTTGATCCTCGATCTATATAGGTCTAAATATAGCCCACGATATTTGAAAATATCCTTATTAATATTGTGATTTCAATCATACTTACATCTCTATACACTGGGTTTCATATTTCTTAGACACTGACCTCTGTGCTTTTAAATCTTCATGTGTGCTGTTTTTTTTTTTCTTTCTTCCTTTTTTGTGTCTCTGTTAAAATTACAAATCCTCTCAGCCTTTTAAATAGTAGATTCACGTGCAGTTTTTATGAATGTCACAACTAACTCCCCTTTATTTTTCACAAATTAGTTAAAGTCTGTAAAAATGGTGACGCTAGTCCAACAGGAACAAGCTTGGCAAAGCGGGCTCCTGCGTCGTTCCTCTTTCTTGAAGCGAGTTATCCTCCTGTCATTTTCTCTGATCTTTGGCCCAGTCAGCTGGTTGGACTGGATCTTGAACAGGAGGTGCGACGCTCCTGTTTACATTTTTTCTTTCCTTAGCCGCCTTTTCAGCTGCAGGCAGCTGACAGCGAGGATAACCGACCACTGAAGCCGTGGATGAGCATCACTGGGAGGCGTCAGAGACTGAAATCCGCCTGTCACGGTTAACGGTGACGGTGCTGTTTCTGTTTCTGTCTCTCTGTCTGTTAATCTGACTTTGAAGCAGCTCTGTCTTTATCTCGCATCTTGTGGTCGCAGTCATGAGCGGAAGAGTAGGAGACCTCAGTCCTAAACAGGCTGAAGCACTCGAGCAGGTAAGTGCTCATTTATTTATAATGTATAGATCAGTTATCAGCCATTGTAAAGAACGACTTATTTTGCCAGGTCATGAAAAATGAAAAAAAAAAATGAAAAAAAAAACAACGAAAAAAACCCCCAATAATACAATACAATAATATGTATATATGTGTTAATCCTTGTGTCTATAAAATGTAAAATAAATAAATAAAGAGAAAAATAACTAGTTGTACAATATCCCAAAGCCCAGGATGATCTTTTTCAATGTGTTGTTTTGCCGGATCAACAGCCCAAACCCCCCAAAATGTTAAATTTCTATTATATATGACAATTAGAAGCATCACAACCTGACATTTGAGTAGCTGGAAGCAGTAAATATTTGGTATCTTTATTTGAAAAATGACTAAAATGATTTATCAATTATCAAAATGATCAACCAGCCAGTTAGCTGCTGCAGTTCTCAACCCTCCCCTGTCATTTTTAACACCATATGACTGATATGCAAAGCATTATTAAAAACTATAAAGCTTTGTAAATGGTGCCTTCTCAGAAATGTTTTCCAGGAAGCGCCAGTGAGAAGTGAGGGGGAGGGGGGATGAAGTCATACTTTAATTATAAGTGACAATATTCAACATGATGTCTTCAAATTTCTGATTGTGTCCGTGCCCAAACCCAAAGATATTATAGTTTACTGTGGTGTAAGGAAATCGTCGGGAGATTTTGCACTGTTGCTTGTCTAATGATTTAAATGATCAACAGATATCAAAATTGTTGATTACTTTTCCTTCAGTCGACTTAATGATATATTGATTCATTTTTGAAGCTCTGGTTAAATATTCCAATATAAATATACTCTAGTCTTATATCAATCAACGTTGAGGCAGCAAAGCACAGTGTTCCTGAAACAATAACGGATTGCTGGTGAGTAGAAATATACATCACTCAAAGTTTCTCGACATGCTTTTATTTGTTTTCATTTGCTGTATTTGTTTTTGTGGTAGCCTTCTCTCAGGCTCAGTTTTCCTTCAATGAAACTTAAATGTTCAGTATTAGTGCCAAGTTTTATTTTAAGTTTGGTTATCCCAGTTTGGGGTGGATGTGAGCTTGACTGTCCTGCACGGAGCCCAAACTTCAACCTCATCCAACACCTTTGGGATAAATTTGACTGTTGCTCGAGATCCAGGCTTTGCTTCACAACATCTCACCAATGTTCTTGGGAGAAAATCCCTGCAGACATATTTCAAAATCTTGTGGAAACCAGCAGAGTGGAGAGGACTGTTATATCAGCAAAATGAATATTTTTTAATCCTTTATTTATGAACTGCTTTCTCACATTTTACAAGCTAAAAGGTAGATCAATCAAGACAAAATATTTCTGCTCAACTGTCCACGTACTTTTGGCCACGTCTCCCAGTTGAAACCTAGAATATTCTAACGCACGCCGGGTGTCCTCACTGTTTTTGTACCCATGCAAAACATGTTCACAGATAGTCGTTGTTGAACGTTGGCATTAAAGTGTGTAAAATAATTAGTCACCGAGTCACAAGTTTCAGTAGCACTGGGAATTGAAATCTACTAATCTGAAAAGAATGAGTGAAACTACAAAGAAAAGTACTGTAATCCTCAAGACTGTTTTACCTCCAGGGTCAGAACTATAACATACTAGTTAAAGACTTTCCCTGAAAACTTGTCGATCACGTGTCTCTTCTTCTCTCCTTCCTCTGGCCAGTTTCGAGAGAGGATACAAGACATTCTTCCTCAACTTCCTGCACAGCATGACCACTTCCTGTTACGCTGGCTCAGAGGTGAGTTAAAAATCATGATGCACCTGCTCATTTGACCTAACCACATCTTGCACTCTCAGAAAAAAAAACCCTAACGTAATACGTCGCCGTTATGGTAAATTTGTGATAATTAGCCTGCAGTCATTCGTATTCAAGGGTGAAATGTGATGGAGCTATTGTGCTTGTGCAATAGGCAGAAGCTGCAGTGGTTTATTACATGGAATGATGATGTAAGCATCCCTATTAGCAGTGGTTGAGAAAGAGGTGTGATTTTCGAGCTTGTGCATGATGCTCAAACCACAGCTGAAAGAAACAAGGTTCCTATTTAGCAGGGATAAACCAAACAAAACCAGGACGACTACTTTTCTGACTGCAGGTCTTGAAAAGTCAGACAATTCAGGGTCCTCACAAAAAGCCTTGAAAAAGTTATTAAAAAGTCTTTCATTTAATTAGAAATATACTTTTTTGTTGCCGGCTTTCAGGACACACTGGTGGATAGGGCATGTGAAATATTCTCAGTTTTTTCATACCATGGCCAGGATCAACAATACAACAGGTATTAAACCGAATTCAATGTGGTATTAAAGAGTCTTGTGAACCCTATACAAACCCACGTCGGTTGTCATGTTGTCAGACACTTGAAGAAATGGGAAGCATTGATTGAAGGAGCCCTTGTGCTGATTAGTTCTGGAGCAGAGATCTAGCACTCGGTGTATCTGGCTAATCCGGGGCTAATCGCATTAATGGTGCACTACGATGGACGACAGCCCATCTGCCAGGAGACACTCTGCCGGCGCGTTTTCCTCCGAAGTCGTTTCACAACGGGAGCTAGGAGGCACGTTGTTCTCTTTAAAGAAGTTTTGCTGAATGGCCATTGCCAAATGCTTCTCAGAAAGATTAGCGCCACAGCTCCAAACACGGACAATGAGGGTCTGTTGGGCCTGTTTGTATACGCTCTGAATAATGCGAGTTATTTCCCCCTTAATATGAATGTAAAGATGATCCCATTCAAGCTGTGAGAAGAGTGAGGATAGCTCAGTCTAGTTCATTGAGTGAAAGCAAATGGCCCAAGGTGGCACACAGTGAGCGCTAATGATTGACCTCATAACAGAATCATAGAATGGAGCCGAACTGGGCGTGGTTCAAAATGAGATTAAAGTTATAATTTACCAGTTTACACACAGTAACATGTAGGTCGCAGTTAGAGCTAAGGTCATTTTAGTTGTTCCGTTTTTTTTTTTTCAAGAGATATGAAATCCAACTCTTCTTGCAGAGTAGCTGCTTTTTGTCCACGAAAGAACTGCTTGTAACACCAAAAACAAAAAAAGATTTCAGGAACTGCTTTTAGACTAGCTGACATATCATGACATATGTGCCATATTCCTGGAAATGAAAGCAACAAACTGTGTGAAAGATCCAGTCAGACCCAGCTTCTCCCTCCCGAAACAACGCACCTCCTCTTCTTCCAACCAAATGGAAGGTTTTTTCCGAGTCTGCCGTCGGATGATTCACAGCTTTGAGCGGAGCAGTATTTATCTCTGAGGAGCTCCACCTTCAGAGATAAAGGAGCCGGTTAGCAGATGACAGTCCAGTCAGTTTATCAGTTGTATTGCAGTATGTGAAGACAAAGTATCACTCTGGAGTAACAGCTACATTTTGTCCCAGAGTTCAGTGAAATGGACAGAAACTTCTGAACGCCGCTGTCCAGTTTTAGTCACAAGTCACATGAGAAAACTGTGACGCTGACTGTCTCAGTCTCAATGTTGTGATGACAAACAGGCTCTTTAACTGACTTTGGCTTATGTTCTCTCCAGAGCTATAGATATGTTCAGGGATTTTAGCTGTTAAAGCTTCTTTAGCTGCCTAAAAAATAATATTTGTACCGTCCTCTTTTTGTTTTGTTTACAACTGATTAGCCGAGAATGATGCCTTCACCAGACTCGTTTAAAACAAGATTCTTCTTCTTCTCCTCCTTCTCCTTCGTCTTCTTACAGTGGGGCTTTAAGAGTGATGTATTAACAGGCCACAACATGGTCACAAAGTCCCTCCTATCCCATTTTATTCTTGGCAGTATCATCAGATGTTATCAGACAATGAGCTGAGAGGGTTGCGCTCGTACCAGGAGCCTCTGTCACAGCTCGAGATAACGTTATTTCAGATCATAAACCATCACTGTTCGGTCAGTGATCTGAGGAGGAACACTGACTCTGACATCACCTTAGAAAATGTAGCACTGTCCTGTTCTGCACCCCGAGATTGTTTCATGCGAAAATCACCTTGCATTTTTTAAAATCAGAAATAATAGGAGATATGTTTCTACGTTGATGTATCAGGAGAGCCACCCTTGGCGCCATCCGTGGCTCTGCATGTTTGTCATTAGGGGTTGCAAAATCCCTATAATTATCCAGCAGCCGGAGGCATTCAGAGCAAAACTCTTATAAGTAATTCAAAATGATACATGGCCTGGTCGTGAGCCAGGCTTTGTGCTTTTGCAATTTTAAGTCCCTCGATGTCCTAGTTAAGGTGCCAGGTTGGGGCATTAGGTGCAGTGTAATCCACCGTCGGAGTAAGTTGTAAGTCTCACTTCTCGGCAGCAGCAGAACTGTTGTGCTTTTCCACCAGACTGTCAGCAGCAGAGCTAATCACCTTAGATGCAGCTTATTAGACAGCGTAGGACTGTGTGTCGACTCTCTCCTGGAACGTCATACTGACACAGTGGTTTTAATATTGGCCGTGTTAAAGAGGAAGAGGTTATACAAGTTTATTCCCAGTGGTCATTGGGGGTCAAATGGTTACAGTTTAGGAGATTCTTTCATTTTTATTCTTGGTTTTAGCTTTTGACTAATGTATGACAGGTATGTAGGGACACAAGACCACATTTTAGTCTACAACTGGTTGCTTCCATAGACACCTATTCTGTTGGCTGTCTAAGACTTTGACATAATTTTGAAGGCACAAACAACAGACAGGAGAGGACAGGACAGGCTCTGGCAGGATTTATTACTTACCTAAAACCTTAAACTTAAAGGATGTGCTTCAAACCTTGCTCTTATTTGTAGTTATTGGTGTTTCCAGCATTTTCTCTTTCAGCAGGTTTGGATGTAAAATCAGACAGATTTCCAAAATTTCCCCAACCTCCTCCTCTGCTCTCCTGACTGAATGATTGACCTGTTTTAGCCCTTCAAAAGAGTTTAAAGGGACTGTTCACGCCAAAATCAAAAACACATATTCTTTGTCTTGACTGTAGTGCTATTTATCCATCTAGATTTTTTGGGTGTGAGTTGCCGTGATATCGAACATAGAGCTGTGGGCCTTCTCTTGAATATAATGAGCATGAGCCTCTCGTCCATGAATAGATGCATTCTGGTGAAATGTAATTTACCATTTAACACTAACAGGCGATGGATGTCCATATTTATAATCCTTTTTTCTTTTCCAGCCAGAAACTTCAATATCCAGAAGTCTGAGGCCATGCTGCGAAAGGTAACTCGTTCAGCAGAACATTTTATAGTCCCTACATGTGTCATTCACTTGTAGAAATGCAATATGTTACAAATCATGTACTGGATTAAAAAACTACCACATTGTCCTCCTTTTCTGTGACTAATAGGTGTTGCATGTGAAAGTGCAGTTAGCACCAGGAAAGACTGTTCAGCCCATCAGCTCAGTACTGGCCACAGATTACAAAGGGCTGTGTTTTAAAGGTTTGTTGTGGTCAAACTGAGTCATCACAGCAGCCTGGGGGATACAAGATATAGATAACAGGGATTAAATGATTACTTAAAATGACAGAATACGATTTACAACTACCTCACTTAAAGCTGCACGGACTGACTTCTTTCCACTAGGGGGCAGATGAACGCCAACTCCAACATACGGACAGACGAAGCGTTAACATTGAAGTAGCCACACAGCCCGATTTTTAAAGCAGCATTATGTAACTTTTTTTTTACCTTAAATTAACAAAGTTGAAGGAACAGCATCTTCTAATAGGGTGAGTGGTGTCTCCATCACAGCCACTTTTCCCCCCATCACTTGTCTCAGCACTATGTAACTTCAGTGAGAGGGTAGGATCACTGCGTTACACACACATATACATGTACATATACATGTTTACTGCAAGATACAAGTTTTCAACACATAACATTGTTATGACGTGATGAGTTTTGTTCGTAGTTAGCACCTACCTATTACGTCTGACAAACCTTTACTGACCTGGGATTTGTATTGATGACAGTGGTGTTGCACTCAAAACTGTGGGGGGCGCTGAATTGCACAGAATGTCAATTTCTACATAATGAATGAATCTAATAATCTACCAATGAGTCCAACAACGTGGTAAGCAATAACATTTTCCAGACACCGTTTACTGTGTTGTGGTTGCTTATATTCTTAAGCAAACTAATTTGCTTGGAATGTATTTGGACTGCACCCTCGCCACACCCACACACCTTTTTCAGGTATCTAGAAATCGAGAAATAATTTACACCTTAAAAAGTTCTTTCATTTCTTTCCTGCCAGTTGGTGGAATGTGATGCTTGTGCTTGTGATCATGTGTTGGCATGTTTCTGTTTCCACAGCGCTACATAACTGATCCCCCTCCTGCTGACGGGGCTCGCTTTACATCACCTAGCCTACTGTCTGAAACCTCATAATCCACTTTAAATCACTAGTTCCTGCTTGGGCGGATCTGCCACTGTACAAGCACTGTGTTCCTCACAGAGGAAGTAAAAAACAAGTTTTAATGTTGCCCTACTTCCTGTATATTATTAATCGAATGATTAACATGCACCCATCTTTTCTTTCAGCATTTGGAGTTCAGGAAACACATGAAGGTAGACACGATAATCACCGACTGGCGTCCACCAGAGGTAAACAAAAAAACAACTTTATAAACCATATTTTACTGTAGGTTCAGTGTAATCAAAGAAATGCCTCTGAATTTACCTCTTGACAAGTAATCCCATACATGACCGAAGAAAGCAGTGATTTGACATCTAAAATGACTGCTGTTTGCAGGTGATAGAAAAGTATCTGTCAGGTGGGATGTGTGGTTACGACCGTGAGGGCAGTCCCATCTGGTATGATGTCATCGGACCTGTGGACCCTAAAGGCCTCTTCCTGTCTGCCTCCAAGCAAGACTTTATCAAGTCCAAGATCAGAGACTGTGAGGTCCTGCAGAAGGAGTGTAACCTGCAGTCACAGAGGGTAAGAGGCAGGCAGAGACAACACCTCAAGTTCACATGGTGAACATGTGGATCCAAGAATCAATCATCAACCCTACAATTAAAGTGAAACTCTCGACAAAATGCAACTTATGCTTTTTTGTGAATGTATATCAGTCAAACCTTCGTGTAAAGCATAATTACGATGAAAGAGGCACTCTTAAAATTTACCATAGTTTCGTTTTTTGGGTCAGACTCATTTTCAATGGGAGAGCTTGGGGCAAATTAGCGATAGCATCAAAATCGCTGCTTTTAAAACACTAAGTCGACACAACATGAAACTTTGCTCGTAGTATCACCAGGGTCTCTACACATGAACACAAGCATTGAAAACATTGTTTGTGTACACAAAGTTTACTAAAAAGAGAGTTTTTGGACAACTCAAGTTAGCAGATGTTTCCTCCGCTGGCTGCCGTCATGCCAGTGAGAAGTGTCGATTTCCGAATGCGAGGTAACATGGAGGACAGTTAAGGTGGACCGCTCCTAAAGCTTAGTTCTATATTAATGCACAGCTAAATTGTTGTTTTTTTTGTTAGCGAAAAACAAAATTGACCTTGAAGTTGAAAAAGGAAAGTCACGTGAGATATCGCGTGGATAGTTGTTGCCGGAAGACAGTAGCCGTCCACCTTAACTCTCCTCAAAGTTATGTTGCATTCTGAGATTGATCCTTCTCGGCTGTCGTGATGGTGGCTAGTGGAACAAGCTACTGTTAAGGTGAGTTGTTCAAAAACGTTCTTTTTAGCAAACTCTGTGTACACAAACAATGTTCTCAATGCTCGTGTTCATGTGTAGAGACCCTGGTGATACTAGGAGCAAAGTTTCATGTTGTGTCGAACCTTCTTAGTGTTTTAAAAGCAGCGATTTTGATGCTATCGCTAATTTGCCCCAAGCTCTCCCATTGAAAATGAGTTTGACCCAAAAAACGAAACTATGGTAAATCTTAAGAGTGCCTCTTTCATCGTAATTATGCTTTACACGAAGGTTTGACTGATATACATTCACAAAAAAGCCTAAGTTGCATTTTGTCGAGAGTTTCACTTTAATGGCCAGCCCGCTCTGCTATCTTGTATATAAACTTTATGTAAACCTTTTTATAGTTTCACAGATGAAGTTTTCCTGTCTTTTTGTCTCTGTTTTCAACCAGCTTGGGAGGAACGTGGAGTCAATCACCATGATCTATGATGTTGAAGGCTTGGGTCTGAAACACTTATGGAAGCCTGCTATAGAAACATATGGCGAGGTACAGAGACACATACAGTTGAATCACAGATGTCGCACAGCTCAGATGCGGAGCAGACTATTAGGTCGGTCGACATCTCCAAATAATGTTTCTGTGTGTCACCAGATCCTCCAGATGTTTGAAGACAACTACCCAGAAGGCTTGAAAAGGCTGTTTGTCATTAAAGGTGAATCTGTTCTTCCTCCAAGAAAGCGTGTTTCAATAAACAAATTATTTGTTATCGTCTGTCTTTGTTCTTTTTATCATTATATGCTGGCCAGACTTTCTGTCATTGCGTGTGTATGTTTTGTTAACGCCTTTGATTTTTTCTCCTGTAGCCCCCAAGCTCTTTCCTGTGGCGTACAACCTCGTCAAGCACTTTCTGAGTGAGAACACAAGACTAAAGATCCATATCCTCGGGGGTGAGACACTATACCTTTGTCATATTTCATCCTTACATCCAAATTCAGTCCAATCAAAACGCTTTGACTCCCTGATGACACGAGTGCTGCTGTTTCTCTGGTTTGACAGCTAACTGGCAGGAGGTTTTACTGAAGTACATCGATGCAGAAGAGCTGCCGGCGATATACGGGGGCAAGCTGACAGATCCTGATGGAGATCCTCGCTGTCGGACGAGGGTGAGTCAGTGACTGACAGGCCAAACTCCACACCCAAGGCCGATGTGTGTTTTTGGTACTGAGGTGGGCTGATGATGAGTTGGAAGAGACAAGTCTCTGTTGCAGATTCTTCCAGATATATTCCCTTATATTTATTGCGTTCGGCCTGAAACAACTTGTTTCTGTGGAAATTAACAAAGCTGAAGACCAAACCTGATAAATAAACAATAATTGGCCAGGAAACGCTCCAGTAAAGTCTAGTTGACCTCCATCAAAATCATTTTTATGTTGGTATGGAGCCTTTGAAATTTTCAGCAAGTGACAGATGATGTAGATGACATCAATAAATATTTGAGGGTTTTTAATTTCCTCTTTATAGAAACCCTTCCCTTTTTAGTCTGATGTGACTAATCAACTGTAAAGTTTGCCCTGTTAATGACAGCTATCATTTTACGGTTACACTTTTTCACTGATTGCATGAACTATCTAACTGCTAAATGCTTAGTCTACAATTTTTATTATTTAAATTTGATGTGATATCTTTCAGTCTTATTGTGTTGATAGAGTGCTACCGTGAGGAATATTTCTCAGATGGAGCAAGGTGTCCGGTTATTAATCCTAAAATTGAAGTAATAATACAGTAGAATTATACCAATATTTACCAAATCGCAACGTTTATTCCATCATCCATTTATATTTTTAAGATCCTCATAGAACACACCATAATCCATATGCTAAAATCATCAAAGAAACTCGGAGGTAGCAGTAAAGGAAGAATGCAGGTTAAAACAGGATACAATTACCAAGGTAAATAGGTAAAGGTGAAGATGTTGATGATGGGACTGATTAAAAAAAACAATTAAAAGATTAAAGACAGTCACATTCAAAGTTAGAACAGTTAGATGTACGAGGGCTGTTTCTTTGAGCCACAGCTTACAGACATGTAATTGATCTGGTATGGTTGAAATCATTGTCACCGTACAAACAAAGATAATTATCTGGTATTGATAAATGTCAATGAAATGTGCATAACATGATAAAACTAATCTTCAATGCACTAAACTACGTAACAGTTTTCAAAGGAATCACTCACCTCAGTCAAAGATGATGATTTTATTGTCACAAAACAGTTACACCAAAGGTCAGTTTATAGTTATTATTGCCCAGTTCTGTGGACGGTTGTTTTGAGGAACAAGCTATGAGGCAACTATAGACAAACGTCCTGCAACAGAGACAAGTCTGTTTCCAACAGCAGCTGATCATCCCTCCTGTACAATCACAGCCACTGCAGTCTGCTTGCTTTGTACAGCTTACAAATATGGACTTTGTTTTCATAGGGTTGTGAGTCCTGCCCTGTAGTTCTTACACTGATTTGCATCCTGTGCTCATTTAGTTTTGCAGCTTACAGCTTTGCTCTGCTGAGAGACCGGCTGGCTAATATACATTCGTGCACCTGAAATTTGACTGGCAAACTATGTTTTATGGGAGTTGAAAAACAGATGGGAGGGGAAAAAGGCTATATCATCCGCCAGGCCACAAAGTGAAAAAAGATGAGAGAGAGAGCGAAAAAGATGTTTTCCAAAACACCGGATCATAAAATGCTGCTAACACCAGAACAGGAAGGCTCCTGTTACACATGAACGAGTCAGTTTGATCACAGCAGGTCAGTGACAATGCAAGGGCTATTCTGGAGCGGCTGTCCACAGCAGAATGAATCAATACAGCTGACACAGATACAGAGACCCTGCCCTGATGAAAGTGAGCTCGGATGTCTGGTTAACTTCACTAGAGTTGATGCAGACAATGTGTGTCACCACAAGTAAAACAAGTCTTATACATGTACGAGCGGAAACAAAAGAAATCTTTCTCAACATCTAGTGATGCTGCATCACATGCATACAAGTGGAGAAGCTTGACATTCATTTCTCCTTTCACCATCCATATCGAGTGTGTTAAACAAACATAAACCAAACATGGGTTAATGATTAAAAGTAACCATGAGCCCACTGATTATTTCGCTATAAATATGGGTGCATAGATAAATTCAGTCAGAGTGCATTGGGTGTCATCTGTATGGATGATATTTTTGATCTTTATTAAAATCAAAAGGCCAAATAGAAAATTAAAAAGAGATGCAATAAAAGATTAATATATGATTATACTATGAGGTAAACTCAAGCTGTAATAAAACTAAAGATGATAAAGGAAACTAAAAAAGCACATTTTAAAATAATGATAAAATGAGTATATAATATAAAGAGCAAGCTTAAAGGTGCTATATGTAACATTCAGCGACATCTAGCAATTTCAACATTTGCAAAACAAATTCATATTAACAGCTAATTAACTATCATGCCTACTCCGGCCTGTAAAGTGCCCTTCAGTAGCTGGTAGCACGTAACTTACATGAGCTAATGTGTCCAGCCCGGCTACCAAAACAAAGAACAGAGAAACTTGGATCACAATACACAGGAAATGTGACTATATTCTCTGGTCAGGATGCCATTACTCATTGTTTGCTACTACATGTTATACATGTCATCTAAACAAACAAAAACAAGAGAAACATCAAATATATTTCTTTAGGGTTGAATAGAAAAAAAGCCTAAATTAATTATGATTCGCATTTGAATTTCAAGTCTGTTGGGGGGCAAGGGGAAGTAATGAGTTGATCTTGGCAGTCTTTGTAATTTAATGTAAATTAAGTGATAGATTTTTGTAAAGAGGGGTAATGAGTAAGATTTATTTGTTTCTGTCTATGTAAAAATATCTTCTTGCAAGCCATTTTGACCACTGAATATAACAAGGAACTGATGCATAAAGGATGCAGTTTGTGGTTTTGTACCAAAGCAGATGGTGTGCTATGTGAATTCTAACAGGCAACGATAGAGGAAATCTTCCTGCAATTAGAGACAACAAGAAAATTACAAAGAAGAAATGAATTGCTTAATGACACAAGAAATCCCCCGACGTCATCCACGCTTCAACCCTGCCTTGCCGCATAGAAACGGCCTCCGCACAAGAGCTGCAGTCAAACGTGAGGATGCTTTAGTGGGCAGCGTAGTATCGAGCAGAAAGCACGGAGAAAAGCTGCTTGTGTAGTCATGTTTAAAGATAATACTCCAGAATGACTGTGAGTTTGTCACTGTTTCTGTAGATAAATAATTGGGCCCAGGAAAGATGAGGAACAGGAAGAGAGAAATTCATTTCGGCTACGTTCAAGATTCAAGGAATTGTAATGCTCAGGCTCAAAGTGTTTTCTTTTTTCTACCTTGTTTTTTTAAATACACTTTTTTTAGTTAGCTAGCTGTGTGTTCTTGACATTGTACTGTATTGTTTTGATTAGGTCGTAGGAGCCGAGTTATCTTATTAAAGGAATAGTTTGACATTTTAGGAAGTACACTCATTTGCTTTCTGGCCAAGAGTTAGATGAGAAGATTGACACTGCTATAATGTCTGTACAATAAAGATAAAGCTAACTCTGGGTTATAACTGGATTAGCTTAGCACAAAGACTGCAAGTGGGTGGAAACAGCTAGCCTGTTAGCCAGGAAGTAACTACGCCCATATCTCCACCTACAATTCATACACTTCATACTTCATACCTTCATGTTGGTAATTGGATTTTGTCACTACCAGACAGAACCTGGCTAGCTAGTTAGTTTCCCCCAGTTTCCAGTCTCTGTGCTAAGGTAACATGTGTATCCCCCAAAATGTTGTACTATTGCTCTACGAATTGGGCATCACATATGGGGCTGAAATAAATCACTTATAGCATACAATTGTATACGAATTGTATGTAATTAAAATTTTTGGTTCAAAGAAACGTTGATCCGGCCTGTGTGTGCATTTTCTGCATTATTACGGCTCATTATAGTCTGCTATTATTTCAGTCTGAGAGTTTGATTTAGAGAAATTGGATTTATTGTTTATACACTGAGCTGTTAAAGGTGCAATATGTAAGATTTGCCCATCTATAGAATTCATACTCCGAAACAGTAAGGGGGCAGCATAACATCAGTGTGGCAGCTAACTGCTGCTATCAGTTAACTGTGCAGCTAGCGCTCGTACTAGCCGACTGGGAGCTTGGAGAACTGGGACAGTTTTGGTGTTGTTTTCACCTCTTGAGGTAGAAAACTGGTATGCTAACTTCAGTAGATATCTCTACAACACAATACATATATGTCCTCGAGATAATGTCAAAACGGTTATTTTTTCACATTCTGTTGAAAATATGAATCGATTTTTGAATATTTTAAACTAAAATTCTTACGTATTGCACCTTTAATGTCATAGGAGGGAAACTTTTGAGCCTTATACATTTCGCGTTGTTTTTTTCTCACACTTTCCAGTCAAATGCCTGCACAGTTAATGTAAAATGATTGAAAAATGAGGAGATGTCAGGTTAAGTTTTGCTCTCTAATGTACTAAGTGACAATGTGTTTTAGATTTTATGGTTTCAGATGAGTTTGACTTCCCTTATAATAATGTTCATATTCCAGACAGGTCTTTCTGAATGTTTCCAGGAAATTATTCTTGACAACTGACAGGCTGTTCATAGATTTTCTTTAGTTTATGTGTGTGTGTGTATGTGTGTCTGTCTTCTGTAGTTTACACATTGTTAGATTTAACTGACTCTCTGGATTAAATTTATCGACATCACTGCCCTCTGTTGGTTGAATCATGTGCTGCATTGTACAGTGCTGGAAAACCACAGGAGATGATTTGTCTTATTATTTATTTTATTTGTGTGAATAAAAGGAAAAGTGGAAATAGAGAAACATTTTCTCCCTTTTGTGCAAAACCTGTAAAATAACAAGTGCTCAGACAATGTCACAAAGTCACAGTAAGTGATGGCTCTTTCCCCATTTCTCCTACCCTCAAACTTTCAACATTTCATATTTGAAGCTTTTTGACACCGGTATCCTAACTCTGTTCATGCATGGTCTCGGCTGCAGATAAACCACGTCGGCCCAGTTCCCCCCTCCTACTACGTGCGGGACCATGTTAAGGTGGACTACGAGCAGTGTATGAGCGTCAGCCGAGGTTCCTCCCAACAGCTGGAATATGACATCCTGTTCCCGGGCTGCGTTCTCAGGTCAGCGCTGCACCACAAGTTTTCTAAGGGTTTATGTAACTACTAATTGTTTCAACACTAATCTCAGTCGCCCAATCACAGTAACAGAAACATGTCACATAGTAATGTAGTATTTGTGGCTTTTTGCAATTAATCAGATTTATTAGAATTTATAGAAGCAAAGTTTGATTAATTTTGAAATCTTTTTTTCAATCTGGGCAGGTGGCAATTTGCCACTGAGAGTGCAGACATTGGTTTTGGGGTGTTTCTGAAGGCTAGAAAGGGCGAATGGAAGAAGGCAGCTCAGATGCAGGAAGTCGTGCCCAGCCAACGCTACAACGCCCACTTAGTGCCCGAGGACGGATCACTGACCTGTGAGCGCCCAGGAGTCTGTGAGTGACCTCTGCCTCTCAGCAACGATTCGTTCTCAGTATGCAGCATTAGATCAAATCCAGCCTTGTGGTAAATATTCTGTTTTTGTTTGCCTTCCACAGATGTTCTGAGATTTGACAACACTTACAGTATTTTCCAGGCTAAAAGAATCAGCTTCTCCGTTGAGGTCCTGCTCCCCGACCACTTACAGTCCCCACAAACCAACGGGGGGTCCAAAAACCATGTGCAAGCTGAGGGCAACAGCCAATCATAACCATGAAGTTGACACAATGTGCCACTTCCATGTTGTCGCCGGATCTGTAATGTTAGCTGCCATTAGTAAGCACAGCCTGAGAGACTTGAACAGGAACCCCAACATGCTGCCAGAAAGCAAAAATTAAAGTATTTGACTCAAGAAAAGATCTGATGGTTTGCCCATTGAATCATCTCTAAATATTAATGCTATAAAATACATAAGATATATAAGACAACTCCCTGCAGCCAGGTTCCAACATCCGGCAGAAAGCCTAAATCGAAAGGCGTCGAGTTTTTGCCATGAGATGTTTGATAATCATAAGTGACTATGTGTGATGTCCACATACTTCTGGCCACATGGTTTAGCTTAACATTTAATGTTTGGTTGACATGTTCAAGACATGAGGACCCCTGGACACAGACATTGAAGGGGCTCTGTGAAACTTCAGCGTCATGCTGTAAGCCGGTCGTTTGTCTATGTTAGCGGACTCCATTTCTAAGCTAATGTTAGCTACATAGAGAGACACTGACAAGAGGCACTCGAGAACGTTCATAAAGTCACATCCTTCACGAAGAAATCCACAGTCCAGGAGCATTAAACAACTAAAACGAATTGCCCGCAGGCTTGTGTAGATAACCGAGTACGACATATTTCATATCCACTCACATATGGGTTGAATGGGAGTCTGAGAAATTGCCTCAAGTGATGTCACGTGAGTCAGGTTTGAGCCAAATCTGGAGGTGTGGAGTTAAAAAGCTTGAGGCTTCATTAGCCAACACTAACATGACGCACCAAAAATACCAAACCAAACTGTTAGTGGGTGAGTTTCATCGTGGGTAAAGAAGGGGCCAAGGAAGAAGAACGTGTGGAATAAAAACAATGATATCTGTTGATGTTATAGGATATTAAATGCACATTAAAATTGGTGGGATATCCTCACTTAACTGTTGACATTTTCCGGTTTACGTATGTACATGTATTTGTATATGTCTCTCATGTATAAATGTTTCAAATAGACACCAAATTAGTAATGTTAGTGCTACCGCCGCCTGCTTCACTTGTATGATATGTAAAGTATGCCACCACACTTTAAAAGTCTAATAAAAGTAGCACAGAGTGACAGAGTTTTTAATCCGCTATGTAAAAAAACAGAGGATTAATGTTTTATAGACTAATTTGCCATGTCAACAACAGTGTAAGCATTTCAGTTCATTTATATAGAATATGTTTTGAGAGTTAAGGAAAGAAGAAATCGTCTCTCGCTTCTTCTGCCTTAATGCAAATTTCATCACAGGTTTCCACCCTGAACATTCCTTCATGTCATAAACACACATGGAACTACACGTGGAATAATTTGTTATAAAAAGTTAAGTTTTAAAGCCCCATTTACATCCATTACTCAGTGGATGTGCCTCTCATGGTTGTCTCTTTCCCTTTTGACATATTCAGATAACATAACTTTAAATATTCATGTTTATTTAGGTCTAAATTTAAGTCCAGGAAATGTCAGTGGGTTGAAACAATTTGTTATTTTATAATGGCAAAGATTTTCAGATTTTCACAAATATTCAGTATTTAAATAACAAGTGTTAATAATAAAAATAATATTAATAATAATGATAATAATGTCAATTCAGTTGCGATTATATTGTATTCATTTGTGAATATAAAGTATGTTATTCTCACCAGACAATTACTGAATGTAGACTGAGGCTGAAGTTATTTTCATATTTATTTTGCAACAGTATTGAGAGACCTCTGCAACAACCTGATCAGTACGAGTGAAACAAAATAAGCTTGCTGTCATCATCATGCTGTCTGGTTAGTCCAGATCTTTTCACATGTGATGAAGATGACAAACTTGAAACAGTTATAAGAGAAGTAAATAAATCTGTTAAAAAATACTCAGAGTGCTGATGTTTTTTTTAAAGTCATAGGTTTTGAATAAAATGTCTCTTCAACCTTTCTGTCTTATTTTAACTATCAGAGCTTTTTTTCATCAGGACATGCAGCATATGTCAATGAGAGAAGAATTCTGTTGTGTTTTGATTCTTGAAAGTATTAGTGTGTGTGTGTGTGTGTGTGTGTGTGTGTGTGTGGGTGTGTGTGTGTGTGTGTGTGTGTGTGTGTGTCCTGACTGATAGAAGCATTACACTCAGGTTTTCGAGCCCTGCCTATCGATTACCAGCACAATATATATTCACAATATAGCTAATGAGTCAGCAAAAAAAACAGAGAGGAAATTAGTATTCATTTGAGTTTGTGACCACCAGCAGAGTTTGATTAATAATTTTGAGATAAATAGTCATAATCATGAGAAACACAAAAACAGCTTAAGAAATAGAAAGTCAAATTTAAGAGATTAAAGGACATAATTATGAGATAAATACTCAAAATTTACCTTATGTGAGTTTTTTCTCATAATTTCAGGGTTTTTTTTTTTATCTCATAATTATACTTTACCATTGATTTGGTTGTTTAGGAGATCATGTTACTTTCAGCCTGTTTGTGTCATTAACATAAATAAAACTATGCATTATTTGTGATTACAGTAATGGTTGTTGGTAATATATTAATGACCCCCACAGGTGTATTATTTTACTCATTTCATGGGAGCTCAGATCCATTCATATGGAAGCTGAGATCTCTCTGGCTCCCACAGAACTTGAGCCCTGGCCAACTGGGAAAGTCTCTTATTTCTGCCCAACACTCATCAACAAGCTTAGTTTACACGTTGTTGTGATGCAAGTTGAGAACAATAATTCATGTTGTACTGACAGTGGAAAGGTGTTGTACAGTAGATTAACAGTGTGTGCAGCCTTTGTCTCAGAGTCGGCAGCAGATCTGAACTTTTAGCTATTACAACAACTGCTGAGCAACATCCAGGTCAAAGGTCGTTGTTCACACAGTCGTTTAGAGGTGGTTTTATGTGGGAGTCTTGATAATTTGGTGCAGATTCGGCTCAGAATATTTTTTGATGGTTATAAGAGACAAGCTGCCAGGATGGAGGATTGACTCGACATCAGCGAACTCAAAAGACTGAAATGTTTCATGTCTCATTCATCTGTTTGTCAAAGATTTGTGTTTGAATCAACATCATATAAACTTGATTTTTAAGTTTTGTTTGCACTTGAGGAAGAGTGACTTTGACGGACTGCTTTCGTTGTCCTATTTATAATTCAAAGCATCCTTAAAGCATTGACAGAACATTAATAAGATGTTTCTTTAAAACCAAAAACTTGATCATTTCTTCACTGTAGAATCATTCAAACTGGGACATATGGAGATAAACTTAATACAATCTAACAAAAGTTTCCCTCTGCTTGTTAACTGAGTGTTTTATATTTAGTCCAACTGGATGAAATGAACACAGTCATTCAGACACATCAGCAGAACATGTTTCCTGTTACTGTGGCTGAAAAATACAGATGTTGTCAAACGTGTCAGACAGCCTGTTGTTAATATTCAGTCCTCTCAATGTTTCTGATCATTTCTGTTATTTATTTAGTTAAAAACAACATGAGAGGTGGTAATTTTTTTCATACATGTTGTCTTCAATTTTTGTTTTTGTCTGATAAGCAAATGCTGAACAGTGAAATTTTTTTCTGAATCCAGACGAATAATATCCTGACAGCTTCATCGGCTGGTGACAACATGACATGACAATATTTATTCTGTCAATGATTTAACCTGTGAGTCATGTAAAAGAAAATGAAAGTAGATTTGACATTGTTGAACAGAGCTGAGGCGCCATTACAGACTGTGAGATCTCTGCTGGAAAACACATGACTGGAGTTTTTGAAGCAATCAAGAGAAGAGACAGAAACTTGGTGAGTCCTGCTGTGAAAAATAACTTCAGTAACAAATGGCTGAAAGAGCTCTTCTTAAAAGTTACCTGAGCTGCCATGTATGTTCAGAGACTTTCAGAGATCCTGTGTCTCTGAGCTGCAACCACAGATTATGTTCAAGCTGCCTGAACAAGCTGGGAACAAGCTGAAAACAAAAACTGTTCCATTTGTAAACGAAGATCCTCCAAAGAATTTCCAAAAGTGGACTTTGGTCTGAAGGAACTGGCTGACTCGTTTGCTGGGAGACAGAAATCTGGATCACCAGAGACAGAAAAAGGAGAGAAGAAGGTGGAGGTGGTGTGTAGTAAACATCAAGAAGAGCCTAAATTGTTCTGTGAGGATGAAGATAGAGCTGTGTGTCACATGTGTGACTTTGCTCACCATGCCGGTCACAAGGTGGTTCCTGTAGAACAAGCAGTCAGTGAGCTGAAGGAGCAGCTGAAATCTGACTTAACGTCTCTACAGGACAAGAGGAACAAATACAAACAAGTGGAGAAAACATATAATGAAGTGATTCAACACTCCAAGAAGCAGCTGTTGTCCACAGAGAGGCAGATCAGAGCAGAGTTCAACAAGCTCCACCAGTTCCTGAAAGAGGAAGAGGAGTCCAGACTGGCAGCTCTGAGGGAGGAAGAGGAGCAGAAGGGGAAGACTGTCAGCAGAGAGATGAAGATGATTGAGGAGCAGCTCTCCTCTCTGTCAGACAGTATCTGTGCTGTTGAAGAAGAGCTGCAGAAACACAACGTGCCATTCCTCAGCAGCTATAAAGCCACTCAGACCAGAGCCAGAGTCCAGTGCTCACTGTCAGATCCACAGCTGGTCTCAGGAGTGCTGATAGATGTGGCCAAACACCTGGGCAACCTGTCCTTCAGAGTCTGGGAGAAGATGAAGGACCAGGTCCACTTCAGTCCTGTCATTCTGGACCCAAACACTGCAAACCCCTGGCTCCATCTGTCTGATGATCTGACCGGTGTGAGATATGGAGACACAGACCAGCAGCTTCCTGATATTCCAGAGAGAAGCAGTGGGTATAACAATGTTTTTGGTTCTGAGGGCTTCAGCTCAGGGAAACACAGCTGGGAGGTGGAGGTGGGAGATCATCCTGACTGGAATGTTGGTTTGGCTAAAGAGTCAGTTGACAGGAAGGGAGAGGCACTTCCTTCACCAAAATATGGAATCTGGTGTTTATTGCATCGCAGTGGAAAATACACTAATGGTGTTGGTCAGACTGTCAGAGTGAAGAAGAGTCTCCAGAGGATCAGAGTCCAGCTGGACTATGACAGGGGGGAGGTGTCCTTCTACGACCCTGAAGACATGACTCACATCTGCACTCACAGAGACACTTTCACTGAGAAACTCTTCCCATATTTCAGTATTGGAAAGGCTGCTGATGCTAAAACTGCTGATGTCAAAATCTGTCAGAGTGACATTTCTCTGTCATGTTCAGGAACGTGAATTAATTGTTTACACTTGTACCTTTAATGTCACTGTATCATGATCTTTAGAGGTTTAATAAACTCTAAAATCATCATGACACATATTATTGTGTCTGAAACAGATCTGATTTGATGTTGATGGTCATAGACATGTTTTTAACTGTTTCTGTTGTCGGACATAAATGATCCTATGTGGTTTTCATGAACAAACTGAAAACATTTAAACCTCCCTGCTTTCAATTAAAAAGTTAATCCTCACTTTTGAAAGACAGTTAAGATTTTTCACAGACCTAGATCACAAAGAAATATCTGAGTAAATAAAGTTTGAATTAGATTAAAAATATACTGAGACAGTGTTGTATTATTCATTCTTAAACATGATACAAATAAATTATTTTACATTATAACTGAATATCCTGCTCAGAAGCATCTTGTCTTTAATCAGATCACAACATAACATAAACTGTATCCACTAAACCAAATATGTTGTGTGATTCTTTAACTTTTATCATCATCAGACATCAGTTTTTGTTTGTCAGATTTCTGGATCTTCTGATGATTCTTTTAGTTCTTTACACTCAGAGTCTCAGTGGTTCAGAGGATCAACACACATTCTGACTCTGATTGATTGTAAATCTTTATCGTCTGTTGTCGAGTCACATGTTGTTTATCTAAAGTGTCTCTACTGTCTGCAATGAATTATGAAAAGTGGTTTTGATCTTCTTTTGATGTTTTCATGGAAACTCACTGCAACAATATTCACACTTAATTCATTAGTTTCAGCTGAAAATCATCATTTAAATACGTTGATTTGTTTGATTTGTTTGAGTTTGATTATATTTCATTCAGCCTGCATGTATAAAGGTGGTAACTCCTACTGCTGATAAACTGTTTACTTTTCATGGATGTCAACAAAATATTTGTTTTGTAAATAATCTGATTGCACCGAGGATGCTCTCTTGGCCTGAAAAAATGGTTATTGTGTAAATTAAACCAGGTCTTATAATAATAAGTTTAAACAAGAAAAAAAACGTGACTGCAAAATGTTGAAACTGTGTGACGTGATCAGGAGACAAACTTTACAACTCAAAGCCGTTAAATCTCAAAGTCATTATTATCTTGTTTGAGTCAAACAGCATCAAGTCATCAGTTTTAGTTTCTGATATTTTCAGGTCTTTTGATGAGTTATCTGAGGAAACATGTTTTAATTTGATTCAATTTTAATTCAGTCTCTGACCCTTACAGTGCTTCTTCATACTGTATGTGACATCTGTTGTTGTGTAAACATGATCAATAACATGAGTGGAAATGGAAAATGTTCAGTTTTTTGATTAAACATAAAGGAACTACCAACATACACTTGAGTTAAATATGTTTTTTTAATCATTTACATGTTTATAAAATGTATATCAGATGATGCAGCTTCACATGATGTGTCATTAAATCACAGCTTTGATACAAATTGTGTCGATAAGGTTGTTATCATTTTCTTGACACACGTCTGTCAAATGATCGTGTAAAAAAACTGCAAATTACGATAAACAGAAATCATGAAAGAAAATTATACAACAATTATAAGAAGAATCCAGTGTTTCATCTGAACTCATTGATGGTTAAATCTTCTTTTTTTAATCTTCAAAACAACAAATTCCTCAGTGAAACTCTTCAACATCAACATTTATGGACCGACCAACTAATTTAGTTAATTTCTTTTATAAAGTCACATGACTCATGAACTGATTGTATATAAAAAAACCCTAATCAGTCTCAAACCACCCTGATGAAGCTGAAAACATGTGAGGAATGAAACATGTCATACTGAAGAAGAGTTGAGCAGCTTGTTTAATACTGATGGAGTTTTATTGATTGTCATGCTGGTTAGCGTCTGATTTAAAAGATGGTTAAACTTTACCCTCCTACAACTTCAATGCAGAATTATAAACTTGGCTGTTAAACATTCAATAATAATAATAATAATAATTTACAATTATCTTCATATGAAATATATTCATTTTCCCTTTTAGACTTTGTGTTAAAAAAAACAGCAGCAGCAGAAACTTTTCAGTTGTATTAAACTGTGTACAGTGAAGTTGTGACAGTGTGTTGGTCCTCATCTCTGTTACAGACAGCCTCATTAAAGAGAGGGAGTACTGAGGCTGGTACAGACACAGATGTAGTGATGCTGTCTGACATTATTTGCTCTGAAGGAGAATACAAATTGTCACTAAAGATTTGCTTCTTTAAACAAGTTGAGTCAGTCAGCAGGACTGTATGATGCTAACACAGTGTATGAAGGCTGTAGACATGATCAACATTTACAAGAAGACAACAGAGTTTAAGAAATGGTTTCACGTCAATGTTCTGTCATATAAATGACAGAAAATGTATATGATGTTTTACACCAAAAACTTGATCATTTGTTATTTCAATTATAGTAATTAATCTCTCAAGAATCATTCAAACTGGGGCATAAAGAGATAAACTTAATACAATCTAAATAAAGGTTTTCCTCTGCTTAACTCAATGTTTTATATTTAGTCCAACTTTATTAAATGAACACAGTAATTCAAACACATCAGCAGAACATGTTTCCTGTTAATGAGGCTGAAAAATACAAATGTTGTCAAACTGGTTTAGTGTTAGTCGGCCTGTTGAAATGTTCTGTCCTCTCCTTGTTTGTGGTCAGTTCTGTTTTTATTTAGAAAAAAGAAAACATGAAAGGTTGTAATTTTTTTATACGTGTTGTCTTTGATTTTAGTTTATGTCTGATAAACAAATGTTGTAAATGTGACATTTTGTGCTGAATCAAGAGTAATGACATCCGGACAGCTCCATCTGTTGGCGACAACATGATATGACAGCATTTCCTGCTGTGAATTATTTAACCTGTGAGTCAGGTAAAAGAAAAAGAAAGTAGATTTGACAGTGTTGAACAGAGCTGAGATGCCATTACAGGGTGTGAGATTTCTGCTGGAAAACAAACATTTGGAGTATTTGTACTGGCTGACTCCTTTGCTGGGAGACAGAATTTTGGATCATCTGAGGCAGAAAAAGGAGAGAAGAAGACGGGGGAGGTGGTGTGTTGTAAATGAGGATGTAGCAAATGACAAAACATGGAATAAAGACACCACTATTAAAGAACAGAATCTAACGACATCATGTGCCACATTTATAAGGTACTTGCCTGCAGGTCTAATTTCAGGTCCAGATGCATCGTTTTTTTCTAATGCCCCCCAAAAGTTATTCGCTCCTCTGAACCAGTTACACATAAAGTGAAGATAAAGAAAGAAAAGAAAGAAATATGTGATTTGGAGCACAGATGAATGAGCTTTCATCTGTCTGTGGCTAAACTGATGTGACACGTCTTCCGCAGCGCAGAGGACTGTGAGTCAGACTACTCAGAAAAACATGCTGAATTGCGAACTCTAAAAAGGTGCAATGGGAAATATTGGTATTTGTCGCATTCTGCGTTTTTCTTTGCATACAAAACATTTTACAGGTTGCATGAGAATCGGAAGGCGGCCTACAATATACCCACTGTTATTGTTTATAATGTGAAACTTAAATTAATGTAGATCACAGTGAGTGAACAGGGTTTAGCTCCTTGCTCAAGGACACAGGCTACAATTTTTTTTTTTACAAGCTTTTCCAACACACACACACACACACACACACACACACACACACACACACACACACAAAGAACAGGAGCCACTGTCTTGATTCATAAATATTTTATATACAAAATATTGTTACAAGTATATTCAACATATGTCACATTAGAATAATGATGAACTACTTTACATACATTTGATCAGTCTTCATATTTCACACTACATACATGAAAAAGATCACAATTCTAGCTGACTTTGTATACAATAAATACATGCTCTGGTTGTAGGCTTTATTTGTATTTATTATTTTTATTTTTTTTACAAACTTACAGTTATTTTAAACAGAGTGCAAGAGTTCAGTCGTCACTACAGCTGTGGCCATTGTAAAAAAAATCCCCTTTAATGCACTAATGTTCCCTGCTGCAGGCCAATATTTGTTCATTTTCCAACAGCAGAACCAACAACACAACTCGGGACTATCTCATCTAAATTCTTAAAAACAGACCCTGTTCAGTTTAGAGCCTAAGTGCAGCTAGTTTTGGCGAATCGGAAGCAAAAAAGGGGGACATCCACAGTGGCCACATCTGTCAGCAAGCAACCCAAAATACATGGAGGGAGCAAGTTCAACATGGCTGGCTGAACAGTTGTGTTCCTTGGCACGTAGTAAACAGACAAGAGTGTGGATCAAAACCCAGTCTCACTTCGGTCAAATGAACAACCTGCCTGCATGATATCGTTTCCATCACAGTCCAGGTTTGTAGTGCGCCTAATCTGGTATTCAGAAAGATAAGATTAGTCCAGTGACTATGCATGCGTGGGCAAGGCTGAGAACTTTTGTTCTCATCCAATTTGAAACTGTAAAAGTAGACGGAAAAAAAATACAGGTCCATTTCTGGTCCTGCATTAAAAGGTGTTAACTAAAACAGGTTGTCAGCATTTGGTCGTTTCCATTCAGGGCAGGTGGACAGGTAAACAGTATTCACATTCACAGTTTGACACGTGGAAAAAACAGAGGAGCTAAACTAAAAACCTCTGACACTGTTTCTTCTCAGTGCAGAGAAGCTGCACTTTGTTCGACAGGCCACAGTCCAGAGGTCAGTCAGTCACACACTAACACAAACTACTATTCCCATAATTCTCTGTCTCTGAAAAAAATCAATACCTTTTTTTCAAACAAGTCTCCCTGAATCCCACTGAGTGTGTGAGCTAGCTATGTTAGCTAGCCAACGTTTTTTTTAAGGCGAAATATTTCATAATTTTCTGTCTTTTCAAGGTTTTACAAAGTATATTCAGTCTAGCGCTGAGCAATATGTTGATATTCAATCATTACCGTGACATTAGACTCCGTATCATCACAGATTTGGATATCATTTATCACGACATGGCATAGGTTTTATCTTTTCCTGTTTTTAAAGGCTGCATTTAAGTAAAGTGGTGTAATTTGTAAACTTAACAGACTTTAAAGCATTTTATTGATGAGTTTCATTCGGCTGCATGTCAATGAATGCGCCGGAGAAAGTCAGAGCGTGAGGAAGGAAGCCGGTGAACGAGACTTAAAAAGATTTCCATCTGCGATGTAGTTTTTTTTTTTTTTTTTTTGAATTGCAGACAACAACTCCCACAATCCCATGCTACTAATGTCTGTTAGTTTGTTTTGGTTGAGAGACCTATAGTGGCAGGAATTACCTACAGTGCGGCTGCGTGAAATAGAACCATAAGCTTATTTTTTTGTTCTGCTCATTTTTGGGAATCATTGTCAGTTATGAAATTCCCAAATTTATCATATTTGAGTAAAACTTTTTTAAAATCTTAATATGTTTTCTTGTGACATTAATCAACTGGTTACTAACCTTCTCCAATTTATCTCATGTCATAGTTACTTTAGTTCAGTAAACAGTCATTTATAAGCAATCAGAAAGTCTTGTTCAGATCCATTCAGTTTAACAACTAACACCTTGTTAACACTGAGTTAGACAAAGACACAAATCCACTCTCTCCAGTGAATGGATGTTTGGTAAAAAGCTGTGGATTAGCGTTGTGAGGACAGCTCTGAAGGCCAACATGTGACACATATGTTTGATTTTGCTACAGATGACAAAAATAGTCATAGTCATTCCTTTAGAAGATCAGGAGGTGAACTAAAACTATGCTTTACCACAGAGTTGGTGATTTAAACACATATGTTGCTTGATTGTAATGCTATGTGTCCTCCTTTTCAACATTTCGAGAGACCACGTCCTTCCAAATCGTACTTGTCGTTCTAACCAAACCACGACAACACGCTTCTTTGTACGGTTTCTTTTGAGGGATCTCATCGGTGTTGATTACTGTCAGTCAGAATCTCAAAGTCTGTGTTGACTCAGGATGAAGATGACAGTGCTCATAAACATCAGACAAAGCTGTGATCAACGCTTGGCCCTGACTCTAAACTCTGACCATTATCCATGTCAATTTTCTTACTGTCACCTTTTCCAACTATCTCTCATCTCGAGTCAGTCAGTGTTTCTGCTGCTCATCTGCCCTCCTCCACGGGACGAGTTTCAGATTTCAGCTTGACAAACTCCTTGGCCACCTCGTCAGCAGGCCGCTGGGACAGGATACGCATCACCGTCATGCCTGTCTCGTCAGTTTGAATGCGTGGCCCCAGCGGACACCAGCACACGCAGCTCTTGCGGTCAGCGACGTCCCGCAGCTGTACCACGGCCATGCCGACCACCCGGTCCGCCCGGCCGAAGCAGTAGTCCTTCACCGTCAGCTGGAGCTCATAGCAGTCTGGGGACTCCTTACCCAGGACACTACATAGCAGAAGAGGAAATTAAAAAACATCAGCCTCTATTTTAGTGCTTGTTTACTACATTTGTAGGTGTCAGAGTTCAGATTTCAAACTCACAACTGGAAAGCCTCGTTGAACTTTGCCGACCAGCTGTTGTTCTTGGACTTCGTGGTGAACTTGCGCTTCTTGTCGGCCAGGAAGGGACCAACCATGGAGACTTCGACGAAAGGCCGGAACATCCCGGACGTCTGCCACTTCATATCATTCGCTGCTATGACTGGATGGAGAGATTTGGAAAACAGACTTAATTTTACAGGTCCACAAACTTCTTGGTAAGCAGGTGGTAATAACCAACTAACATATTTTAAATATCTCTCAAATAACCTCAAAATTAACACAATAATTTGAAGACCTTCAATATGAAGTGTTTCCAAATGTGGTGCTACAAGGAGGAAAACAATACTGTGATGATCGATTAAAGTGTTTTCTTTCTCCGGTTCTTAAGATTCATACATTCCTAATATAATTTCATTTGTATTAATATAATAAAAAAAACATCTGGCCCGACTTTGGGCAGCTCTGCTATGAGGTTTACATCTAAGGCTTTGAATTTTGAAGTTATATAATGAAAAGAGCTTGAACACGCCAAAATTGAGACTAGTTTAAAAGTAGTTTCTGCCTTTCAATTTGATAATAGGAAATGGTAAAAGATCTCCGGTGCTGGATTAGAGTTAAGATTTGAATGAGGAAGAGGTCAGGATTGGTATAGTAGGCTATGCAGTTGACAGATTTAAAGATGTCATTTAAACATCAGGGTGTAATTCTAAAAGTGTGTGTATTCTGAATTGAGGAGGTCTCACCTCTGACATTGATTTTGCGTTCCTTCCCGAGCATCATGTCGATCTGAAGAACAGCTTCCCCGATGGGCTTCTCTATCCCGGCACCTGCAGGACACAACGACCACATGGCACATTAACGTGAATAACAACATCTTTGAAGCATTGCAGCAGGCAGGGCTTAAAACAGATCTCCAATTTAATTACATTTAATTACATTACATTATTTTTTTAATGCAAATTTGAATGCTTTTAAATGATTTTTTTTATGTCTTTTAATGTAATTTGTGTGTGCCTGTAAAGCACTTTGAGTTGCCTTGTGTCTGAATTGTGCTATACAAATAAACTTGCCTTGCCTTACATTACAGTTTGACACGTTTTCATTAACAAGGAGACGTGAAATATAATGCAACATGGTGACTCATTAGTTATTAGAGTAAAGCACCTTTTTAGTGGCAGGTGATCCAATAAGTGTGTCACTTTAATTTCTTTGACCTCTATTGTTCCACTGAAGTCTGAAAGTCTCCAAAGAAGCTCAATGGTTCCCTGTGAAAAGCCCCTTATTTCAGAGAGTGGTGAACTTACCCCTGTCAGGTCGAATCTTCTCATTGCCAGTGATTCTGATGCCCATCCCATCATGCACTGAGAAGACGGGGGGTGAGCAGAGAGGAACATTTTAGTTAATTTGAACCACATGCGCGACATCCAACCCCCAAGAGCCCATACTGTAAATGCGTATACAGTACTTGTGTGTGTGTGTGTGTGTATGATCACCCTGAGAGTGTTGTGTGGTGACGAAGGTCTTGATGAGAGCATCGGTGCTCTGGGAGTAGAGGGAGAGGGCGTAACGCAGTGAGGCCAGTTCAGGGCTTTTCTCAACAAACGCCTTCTTCAGCCCGTTTCCTCCTGCATGGAAGTATTGCTGATGGAAGAGAGAGCGGCGTGGTTAAGGAAAGAAATAGATCATTTTACGTAAGAGTGCTTTATTCAATATAACATCAATGAAGTTGCACTGTTTCAGCAGCCAAATCATGCTCAAGATGAGGATATCCAAATAACTACGGTAGATAAGAAATAATTAATAAAAAGTGAAAGAGAGTCACTCAGATCGAGTTACTTTCATGGCTTTGAGAATTTGTTCTTGTTTATGATTGACCTTATTTTTCTTGACAGGTAGACTCAGTATGTCAGATGTTAATCTTTTGTTTCTTCTTATAATTTTGTGTGGACGACACTTGTAACAGATATTTCAGTGTGATTGTAAGAGAGCCTTTCATGTTTTATTGTTAATATATTATTTTGACCAGTTTTTGCTTGACATGCGACTTTCAGACATGTGAATGTTCTTCTTCACCTACCTTGATGGACTCCAGCCCTGCATCGATAATCACGCACTGTTTGGGCGTCAAGGTTTTGGCTTCACCGCCTCCCTACAACAACCAGAGTTCACAGATTTAGACACATTTAATAAAGTGAATAAAAATCAAAACAGAAGATCCAGGGTTTTCCTACTAATCACATAGTGTTGATATTTTGTTTCACTAAAAAGTGTTGCTCATATATCCGGATATTGGATATTAATTCCATATTAGTATCAATCATTTTAACAGACCAATGAACCCTCATCAGTACATCTACACTGACTGTGAACATCATCATGAGCCTCTTTCTTTAATTGATTGAATAGTTAAGTGGGAAACAAATTTCAGTGACTTCCGCTGTGTGAGAAGTAGTTGAGTGCTCAACATTAACTGCTGAGGTAGAGGAAAAGTCTTTGATTTATCTGTTTGGTCTTTAAACTGTCAGCTTTATGCAACTTCCTGCATGCTGCATTAACAAGCAGCCACCAGCGACTTCTTGATTTCCATCTAAAAATGCTTTTAGTTGCAGTAACTACGACTGTGGCCGTGGGAAACTTTCTTTTATAGTCACCAGGAAAATCTGCAAGAACTTGTGCTCTCTGTAGCCATTTTGACTTCTTTTGAATATTTTAACGTCAGATTTGAAATAATTTGGCTTCAATAACTAACAGCATGGTGAAGAGGAATGAAACAACATTCAGGGTTCCAAATGTTCCTTCATAAACAAAGCCTGTGTGTGTGTTACCTTGAGATTAGACAGTCCCTTTGCGGCTGTGAGGAGCTGGGCACCCTGCAGAGAGACGAGGGGGAGGACACTTCATGTGATATTGTCATGTGTAAATGTCATAATTCTCAGTACATATGACACAATTAAGTAATTCAACATGATTCACAGAAGACAATCTAACTAGAACAGACTCATGTAAAGATTATTCAAACTGTTTGAATTATGGAAACGCACCTGCCGACATCCACCACTAGGTGGCAGCAGAGCAAAGCTGCTGATCTCAGCTGGGTTACTACAATTATCCAGCACTACATAACATATACATTTATAGTAGTTGCAGATGTTCTACAGTATCTTTCATCCATTTCATTGTGCTATTATAACTTTGGATATGTATTAAGAGACTAAACATGGTCTTCACTTTGTCAAAATTAGGTTTTTTGTGACGTGCAAGTGCTATTTTAGTGCATTAAAGAACATTTGTTGCATTAAACTAAATTCATTAGATCTGCTGTTGTAAGACAGATACACAACACAAAAACATGACAAGATTTAGTATAGCATAGTGTGGTATGTGATTTGTATGTGATGATAAATTGACTCAAATTGAAAACTTGTAGTCTTTGGACCCAATCAACAGTTGTGAGGACTTGTTAGTGGTTGGCGTTAGAAAGAAATGAGCAGCAGCTCCAGGCTACATTAGCCACTTCTAGCATAAAACACCTATATCTCTGACTTAACTGTTGCATTGTGGTTAAATATAAGCACTGAGGTTTCGACAAGGAAGAATATGTGCAACAAAAAGACGTTATCTAGTATAGCTGCATTGTTTCTCACTGTCCAGAGTGAGTCCAGACGTGTTTTAGGAGTGGAACACTCTGTAGTAGAGGTTTAGGTTGGAGCGAGGGTCGGGACTATACTCACGAGGCTGTCGTTGCTCTGAGGCAGGACGATGGTCTTCTCCAGGCTGCTCAGGACGATCTTCCACAGATCCTTCAGAATTCTCTTCAGCACCGTCTTCTCACAGACGTCGGCAAAGATACTGAGGCTGGATCACACACAAACACCAAAACTGTGAGCTCAAACTTTGAGCTTTTAAGCATTTAGAGTTCACCAGCTCTTCCATTAGATACTTTCTTTTCTTTTTTTCTTTTTTTTTGAACATGTACTGTACAAAGAGTGATTTGTGAATTGTCAATGACATGATAAAGGTAAAACAGAACAATTAATACTTACAAAACAAGACTGATAAGTAATTATGGCTCTTCTAAAGCCAGTTGTTAATACCAGTTAGATGAATACAACATAAACCATGTGTGCATGCTCACAGGAGAACCCTCAGTGTATGTCCTAAATAAACAAGTTAAAATAATAATGTGCTATGATGATGGTTTGGTTTGTTTTTGCTAGATAACAGCCTCCTGCACCCCAACTGCAGGACAAAATGCTTGAAGGAGAACATAATTATTGAGAATGACATGATTAGATAAAATATGTTTCTCTCCTTTGTGATGCAGTGAGGTGTGTACTGCAATTTAAAAAACTATTTTGCCTTCTTTAATCCATATGACCATTTTCATTCCTTTTTTTGTTTTCCACAGTGATTCATTCACAGCTATGTTCTGCTTCTGTTAATCAGCTGCACCTAAAGGGCCGAAGACAGTTGACAAGAACTGTGAAATTATTAAATACATTTTGACGTTTTATCCTCCTTAATAGTGAAATTTGCCGCCTCTACATCCTCAACAGCCGAGTGTTAACTAGACACTTGACAAGATTTTAGGATGAGTGTCAACTTCCTGCTGTGTTGACGTGCCTCATTATCTTGCCCTCCAGTGCTCCTGAACTCAATTAGGAAGTAGTGGAATTTAAAGAATACCAGTATTGAAACACTAAAACATTGATCCAGTCTGGGTTAATATACCACTTTTACCCAGCTCAAAGGGGGATGTCTTGACATGGAGTTTGTGTTGTTCTTCATATATAACTCTTGGCTATAATCAAACTACATCATGGTCACGTGCAACACATTAAAAGCATACGTTTTTCCAATCACAAATGTATTGTTTGGGGAATGAAACAATGTCAGATTCAAAATTGTGACTGATACACCAGTCTTAACAAACAACAACGTACGGTGACATATATGTTTTAAAAGAGGTTGATTAGAAGCATTTGCAACCGCAACACATTTTACAGTTGGTAGATATTCCAAAGGCAATATAAAAAAGCAAACAACAGGAGCCGCTGTGTGTCTCTCGCTTTCTTACTTTCCATCCAGGAACTCCATGAGGGGCCTCAGCATGGTGTCAGCATCTGCCTCTGCAGTGTTGTGGTTGGGTGGGCCTTTGATCTGGTAGAGGATCTCAGCCATCTGACGCATGCAGCCGTTAATACGAGTCTGGAAACTGGAGGGAGAGGAAGACGGAGACAAACTTGAAGAAGAAAACCTCTGTAAGGCTGGCGAAGGAGTGTTTCTGGGCCATATCGGAATACTATATATCTTTGTGTGTGTGTTTGTATTTGTGTTTCTATGTGTGTGTGTTTGTGTGTGTGTGTGTGTTACCTCTTGGCAAATACAGTGCTGAAGTTGTCCAGGACGGTGTTGAGCTTCACCTGCAGATCATTGAGGATGTCAGCTGCCTCTGTATCCAGCTACAACACACACATAAACGAACGGTGGACAGGTGAGAACAGGTGACTTCAAATCTTTCATCAGTCATACAGCTACATCTAGATTGTGAAAACCCCAAATTCTACATTCTTATGGCAGATTTAGTGAGTTCAGTTTTCCCTTTTTGTGAGTTTCATCCCTCTTTCTGTATGTCTTTGTATCCTTTTCCCTCCTTCTCTCTCACTATCAAAGGAAATTAACATTAAAATGGTGCAATATGTTGGAGTTTCAGTTTAAAACATAAAGAATATGGACTAAAAACAGCAACAGAATGTGAAGAAATAACGTATATTGCAGATATATAATGAAGTCAGCTTGCTTAAAGCTAACATATAAAGTACAGTTAGCAGCAGTTAGCAGTTACTCTGGTGATGAGCTATGCTGCTCCCTCCTTGTTTGGAGTATAAATTCAACATGTGGCAAATTCTTACATATTTGAAAACAATCATTTATCAATGAGGAAGACCAAAAAATAGCCAAATTTAGCTCAGTGACACCCACTGATTTGATTTTAATGTGAGAACAAGCCAAAATTAAAGGTAGTTTGGGGCATTTGTACACTAATATAAACAGACCACATTTAATATGAACAAGACAAAGAAAGACTGCTTGTATGGATTTGAAAAAATTATTGAAAACTGTTATTCTCTATCTTTATAGAGATTTACAAATGAAAAATAACATTAAACGTAAGCGTGATGTCAAATGTGAATAAATACAGGCTTTAACGTCTGCAAAAATCACCCCCCTCTTTGGTGAATAAGCTTGTGGATGCACAGAATATGTAGGATTTATTCTTGTTCATTGAATGCAGGTGTGCATACGCATGTTTAATAAATACCATATTTTTTGTGCATAGGGAACATGGTTTGATAAAGGCTGAAGGGTTGTAAAGATTTTGAAGTGCAGGTGTGACAGTAGTAGGTGCATTAGGAAAAATATGCAACAGATTGCGTCCACTGAACTGCGACATTAGAAGGTTACAGTGCAGGTTCACTGAAATAAGACTTCAGGTAATGTTTTACCATTTATGGTTCTGGATCAAGTGATGGAAGTGCTTTGAAGCAACAGTAAAGATGAAACAACCAAAACCAAAGGTGGTTGTCATTTGTGTAAGACTGTGAGTCGAAAGCCTTCCACAAACTCACTCTGAAGTACCAAAGTCAATATGAACATAAATATATAACACAGTTTCTCCTCTGTGGATTTTCTGGATGTTTGAGCCGAACTGTGCACAAAGTTTGCAGCAACATACATTTGTATGAAGCGGATTCGAAAAATTGTACAGTGTATATATATAAAGGAGATGAATAACACTGCATTCAATTCTCAGTGTCACCGAGTGAGACACTGTGAATTCATAATGTGTATCAGTCAGAGAGACACGCACAAGGACTTACAGTATGGGCATATTTTGTGTGTGTAATGATGCAGCTGGATGACGAATGTACACAAAACAAGACAGAAATGCTGACTCAAACGCAAATCGAAAAGGTTGCGACTTAACAAGAGTTCAGCTGCGAGGAGTTTGTAGATATAACGGTAGAATCAGATGAGGAGATCATTCATGCCTTTTCAGATCCATTCAACAGCGTGTGAAAAGGGCGCTTCAAGTTATAAAGAACACAAGCACTAGCTCAAGGCCTTCAAAAAATATACCACAGGAGGTGAAGTAAGTCCATTTAGTGGAAGTCATATGACGACAGGAGGCTGTCACTCTATCCTCAGTTAACAGACTTGTTGAGAGTAGAAAGCTGAATCTGGTGAATATAATGGCATACAATAAAACTGGTGGGAAGCACAGTGAGGCTGATGTTCAAAGCAGAAACGAGAAGGAGGAAGCTACTCAAAGAGTGATCTAAAATTAGCTGACTCTTACAAACACTTCCATGAGATTTGTTTCTGTCGGCATTTTCAGCAACCAGTAGCTGATATTTAAGTGAGACCTGTGCGTCGGAAATATTGTAGACCAAGGAAACCTGAACTCATTTTTGGATGCACAATTTGTCGGATTAAGTCTAAACAGCTGTAATACTAAAAGTTAACTTCAAGCCAATAGGTCAGGCTCAGACAACCTTTGTTACACAGAGCCACCTGGAAACTTGGCAGGTGATTGGTCAAACCATCTCTGTATCAGCTTCTACAGCAGGCAGAGCCACCTGTTATTCAAACTCTTATGAAGCCAGTTGAGGGGTGAGTGAAAACATTTTACGTTGGATCTTTTCTTTCTATTAAATAAACTCTCCAGATCTGACAGAACTGAGCTGATATAAAGCAACGTTGACCCTAACAGTCGCTTCTACCACCAGTTGTCACACCTAAAACACGCTTGTGGTTCTCAGTAGTTGTTCATTGGAAATATGGATTCTTGAGAGCAGCCCTGGATCTGGCAGCCATTTGGTGTCCTACTCAGGTCTGAAGTAAACCTGAGTAGGACACCAAACAGCTGCCAGATCAACATGACTGCATTTCACCCCAGGGCTGAAATGCACTGCAGACAGTCCTCTGACCTTTGTGGTATAATTTTAAAGGCTTGATCACGTTGTGAGTCCTGTGTGTTGCAAGCATTGATGATAGCCAGTCTTCAGGATGCAATTTGGGTGTTTTGGCTTCACTTTTTGGGAGATGTCATGTAGTCCATCTTAATTGTTAGAAATAACATGCAATGGATGCAGGAACCAGCACTTTTGCAACTGCTTAAAGTCACAACACTGGGTTTTATGCTTTGTGTATTTGGTACATTTGAAGTGGTTTTAGGCAAAGAAATTCAACTTTTGAGTTCAGATTGGTCAATTTCCCATGAACTTTATGACATGTTTTAGCTAATATTAGTGTGTGATCAATGTTTCTCCAATATCTTTTAAATGTTTTCGCATTCAGACTTACATAAATTCAGGTACAAATAAATGTTGGCAACATCTTGACTAATGCTAAAGCAGGCTTTTAAAGATTTTTCAATACATGCCATGAATCTAGGCACTAGAGATAAAAATAAAACAATTAACAAAAATAAAATTACAGTTTTGACGGCTTGACACATCAAGCAATGCCCACGATGATGAACGTATCACAGATACTAAATAATCTATCTTTTTAAATGTATTAATAGATGCTGCACTTGCAGCTTTTAGTGGTTCTGCAGCCTGCAGGTTAAAATGGCCTTGAAGTGTCTAGTAAGAGTACCTGCGATAAACCTGTAAAATAAAGCCTGAAGCTCATGAGTATGCTGGACCTCAAGTATGCATCACATGTTACACAAGCCAAGTGGCTAGATGATTGCAAGAAACAGCATCCTATAGTGTCTTCATAGAAAGTGTGCCATCGATAACTGTGTTATTGGATAGAGGACGTTGGGCAAACTGCCATTACATATAATTGGACTAAAAGGAGGCCATGACTTTCAAGTGACAGTGTTTTAGTATCTTGGAATTTAATTGGGAAATGTTGCAGGGAGTGAAGGGAGAGGCTGGAGTGTCCACTCTGCTCCATCAGACCAAGTCTGCTCTTGGTCTGGATCCAAGAATGAAATGTATAGCTGTGTTTATGTGGGCTGCAAGTGTTGAACAGATTCAAAGATCTTTATAGGCATTTGGAGGTGAGTGCACACATGAGCTTGTGAGGTGTCCTTGAGAATTGAATGAAAATAGATGAGATCCTCTTCAGTATTAAAAAGGAGGGTGAATTGAGAGCAGTGTGAGTGTAGATGTATTGAGACCTAATCAAGCCTTAACTGGTGATATGCTCCCCCATATTTGTTTTCAGTGTGATTTTGACAGGGGGCTTATTGTTACATACAGCACTATCTTACCTTTTTGTATGTTTAGCTTTAACAGGTAATGTCTTATTATTATTATTATTATTATTATTATTATTATTATTATTATGTGGTGATTTATGTTGGTCAATGAAGTAATGGTTCTTTTCTTTACTGTGTATTTTACAGTGTAAAGAGTGTGACTAAAGGAGTGGAAAAAAATATGGCCAGTATGTTTTTTCAAATCTATATTTCATACATTTGTATGAGTTGGGCACTGACTGTGGACATACTGCACAAGAGAGCTTTATCATTTCAAATATGTTTTCAGAAGACACATTATATTGCAACATTTCACTCTTGTAGGGCTAGCATGTTGGCATCATCTGCCTGCTACACAACATATAGTGGATAAATACATATTTTTTGGGTGTTGGAAGTGCTTTTAGCTGCGCTAGCAGTTTCTCTCCACTCTAGCTCCGGACAGATGAGCTTACAATTTTACATCATGTTTAATCTAAATATTATCTCTTACATTGCTAAAACTACCAAGCCTTAAAAACACTAACTGTAGAGGTAGTACAGTCTGTAATTATTCAAGACCTTGGGAGAAGGAAAGTGATGTGGATAACAATGACTACAAAGAACTACTTTTAAGAGTAAAAGGACACACACGCACAAGCCTGCATGTACACACACTCTTCACTATAAACAGATTAGAAGTGTCCTTTACAAGAAATACAAGTGTTTGTCCAACTTATTGCACTCTACCACTCAACTGTACCTTCTTTGTGGCAGCTGTGGCTTCAGTCTTCCCGGAGAGACAGAAAGGAAAAAACGAGAAAAGACACAAAAGTAAAAAGAGAACGTAAAGTCACACAATACTGTGAGGAACATCGATGATTTAAATAAATTGTAACATGCACACACACACACACACATACACACACACACAGGGTTGTACATTATGGTATACGGCAGGTAAAAACAGCATCAGGGTTTAGTTTGGGTGAGTTTCTGTGATATTGTCTGGTGGATTGGGTAAGGGTGAGTGGGTGATTTTAATAAAAGATTTTTTGTTTATTGCCTCAGGTTTATTGAAATGATACAAGACAAAAGGGAAAACCGACATCATCACCTGATGAAAAACATTTCACTGCTATCTGATATAACACTGCTGCACACTGGATTCATCCCAAACAAGGATGATTTGGAAGACTGCCTCATGTATGGAATGAATTATCAGATGTAATTTAAGAGGATGTTTTATGCCGGCCAAAACTTTTTTTATGGCCCACTATCAAAACCAGCAGTCTACACTGTGCACCGCTGCACTAATCATTAATCTGTTTCAGCACCACGCTCAGTGACATCATAGTGCATCATTGTCAGCTATCCAAAGTTTTTTTAGGTGGCCTTCTAAAGACCAAATGAAAACAAAATTGAAGGCATTTACAGGAGATAAGATCCATTGAGGGCTCTGATATTTAACCTTGGAACAACCAGGAGAAAGGAAAAATATCAGTTAAGTATCAGTATGTGATCAATCTCCTGCGATTTTGGGGGCTATTCAATGACTACTACTAAACATTGTGGGTACGCACTTAGACAAGCAATTGAGAAACGCAAGCATACTTGTTCAAATGCTTAATGTGCCTTGAGGAATAGATACATATGGACTGGAGCAGGGATGCAGGAAGTCAGTGACAGTTGGGGCTGTCTATATAAAGCTAGCTATAAAGCAGTCAATATAATGACATCAGCGTAAATGGTGCACAACATTTAATTTTGTTATTTTTATAAATTTGAATTCCAAGATAACTTGTATCTAAAAGTTATTACCAACAATTTGAGAACGTTTGGACTACAGCTGGCAGTAAACTGGAACATCAACATACTATAGGTCAAAGCAGCCGCAGCAACTACAGTCTAGAACACCAAATACTTGGATAATAATAAATGAGAGGATAATGAAACTGACATAAGCCCTGACAAGTCCCAAATGAAATACAACAGGAAAACTAGAGGTGTATAGACAGGCCTGGGTTTTCCAGGTATACAGTTAGGCAGACTATTTGTTAGGTAAGCAACACACTTGCATAAATTAGCCAAGTCCTGAAGCAGGTAACCTAGTTGAATGGCGACTATTGGTGGTCACTCAACTGTGTGGTTGAAAGCACACACACACAATTTCCCTCAATTAGAAATAATGGGGCAGCAGAGAAATCCTAATGACCAGAGTTTCCAGCCGACAATCTATGGGGCTTCGGTCTGCAGTGTGTCCTTTACAGAATCAGAATGGGAACGAGTCCCACCTGAATGCCAGTCCCCACCTCTCTTAAGCCTTCACAAAAAGGGTGTTGTCACACCCTGATTGGCTAGGAGGGGAATGCCTCAAGCTGCTTTCACTCTTCTTTCTTTCTTTATGTAAAAAAACTTCATGGTCATTTGACCCAGCAAACTACGTGTTCACAAAAGAGCGGGTAAATGTATATTCTCACACTTTCCAATCAGTTGTCCATGGATTATTGCACAGATGCAAATACAAACATCCAGTTAAAGTAAGTCAGTCAAGGCTGAATTTAGAAGGACTTCTCACTCACTCTTATCCAAAACGAATATATGAAATATATATACATAAAGAAAAAACACCCTCACTTTTCATTTTGTCTCAGGTCACTGAGGGCCCCTCAACAACTGCTTAGTCTGCTTATTCTTGGTCCCACCTCTGTTTTATGAAACTGATTCTACCACCTTACAATGACAATCTGCAGTAATAACATTCATCAGGTTAACTGGAAGACAGGGATGTTTGTTGCACCACGGCTAACAGCCTAGTAGTCTAAATTCAGGAGCTGCATGAAAGAGGTGGATCAAAGGGAGAAGCTCTACAAAGGGAAAAAAAAGGACTGCAACTGCTAAAACAAACCTTGTTTACTTCCTCCTTTGACTGGTGAGGAAAAGAACAAAACAAAATAAAAGATTAGACAGCAGCACTCACTTTCCCTCTAAGTACAAAATATTCTTAAGGGAATGATGAGCCAACACTTTTACTGCAATACAACACAAAACAGAAGGCCTATAAGTTCAGAGAAAATACGCTTCATTCTCAGGCAAATATCGCCTTTTAATTGAATCAAGCAGTGCAGCCTCTGCCGAAGGCCAAATCCAAATGTTTTTTGGCAAATAGAAATGATCCTTTGAATTGAATTCTGGGAAAAGTCTGAGTCAACAGGGGCAGCAGACACAGAGTGGAAGCAATACACACACATACACACTTAACTGAAGTGCTTTAACGCGTGATAAAGTGCCCTTGCTGCTGTTTACAACGAAGATGTATTGTTAGCTTACACCTCGCCAGCACCGGCCACTTACAACACATTGGCCTTGCTCCAAATTGAGCTGGATATTTCTTTTTGCCTGCAGTTTGTCAGTGTGTTTTGTTTGGTTTACACTGGGAGATTTTAAGTGCAGTCGGGGTAAACAGGTCACACAAAGATGCACCTCAAATCATTTCTTGCCCTCAATGTTTTTTGGTTTTCACGGCTTTTTAAATCACATAAACCTGTAAGAAAGTGCTTTTTTCTGTCATATGTTTGTCTGAATGTCTTTTTTCAGGCATCATTGTATCATCAACTTCTGGTGATAAATAGATACACTCTCACAGCGCTCATAGCTCATAGTCTGGGCCACTAGCTGCACAGCTAACTAGCTAAGAGCACTACAAGAAACAGCAATTAGCGGTTACTATGGTGAAATGCTGTCATCTATTTGTTTGTGAATTTGACAGGTGGGCCAGTTTCTAACATATTGCACCTTTAAGATAGTAAAGAAACTCTTAAGGTTTTAACTTGGCCTCAAACTTTGTAGTTGTGTAATGTAGGTTTTACAAATTGTTTTGGTCTTAGCTTCTTTTTGTTACTTTTGACGTTTGATGCCTATGCTGACTGACCTTCGACAATGTTAAAAAAAATGGTCAGTTCATCCAAAGTGATTATTCAGCCCTCAGTCAAAGTGGAGCATATTTTTGAAACATCAATACAAATTATGAATGCTGAACAAACTGCAATATTACATAGCAAGGCAGATCCTTTCTTCTCTTTTCAAAACAAATATTTCCAAATCCCCTTTTGTATTTGTAAAGTGAGGATGATTTTCTGTGTTTTAAGCACCCACCTGTTTGCTCTTATTATCCTCCTTGTGGGGGAAAAAAAGAAAAGAAATGTTCAAAAAGAAAGTCAGCACCATTAATCCCTTTTTTTTCCATAAACAAACTCCTCCTAATGAACTAGCTTTAATATATATATATGTCTGAACAGCAATTATGGCGCGTCAATGAGGTCAATACATGAGTGCATTCAAAATGACTTAAAAGATCAGAGGTTCAGGGAGTATTACACAGCAAGGAGAGCAATTACGAACAGACTTGGAGAAAACGGACAGATATTAGAGGAGCCGAACTGAGCAGAGAGGGGAGGTGAAAGGCAGAGAGATTACAAACCAACCTGCTTCTCCTTGTCTTTCTTTTCAGCCTGCAAGGACACACATTTGTCAGTGAGCTATACGCTTAGATGCATGTTCACATTCACACATCATAACAGGCGCCCTCTTTTCAGCAAGTTCAGCCTTCCTGTTAGCCTTTCATTGCTTCCAGACAGTAACTCACATATTCAAAAAGCTTTTTGTTGCTATCAGGTGAGACCCTTGTAGGAGCAGTTTTGCTGATTCATAGGCTTTACATCAAGCTCGGAGATTTACATCCCTCCTCTGAGGGATCATTAAAACGTAGCTTAAAACAAGCATTGACATTTAACGGGTTCATGAATTCTTTGCATAAAACACACACATGATTTACACCTTCAGATACACAACAAGATGCATGATTTTAGCCACTTTTAACATCATTTCAGTATCAATAATTGGGCGCATGTTAAGTATCAAAAGCATTTGTTTGCCCTATTTCAAACCTCTCACACTGGGGTCCTTGTCATTACTAACTCCACAGGAGGGAGCACACAAGCTCCTGCCTCTTCTCTCAAGTGACTGTAATGTAGATGCAAATTTAAGCTAAGTGCTATACCCAACACTATTATTTAAAACAATATTATACATTACTTTAAATTAAATTAATTGGCTTACTCCTTTTTTTGTTAATATGGCAAACTTTCACAAACAGTTACTTATTTACAATCCCGTCTTCATAAGTGATGTCGCTGTATAAGTCTGTACGAGCAGCCTATTAGGAGCTATATACTGTGTTTGGCAACCTCTAGTGGCAGTAGTAAATATGACGGGAGCAAAGGAGAGAGTCAGATAGCATAGTATTACAAAGTCTGAATATGGAGGAGGCTGGGGTGGATTGATGTTTAAACAGACCCAAGCTTTGAGCCAGGACACCCATGGTCAACATTAACTTTTGTACTTAATGTAACACACATGTGTAACACATGTCACCTGCATTACTTATTTTAACCCAACACACAATCTTTTTTTCCTAAACCTAACCAAACTAGGACAGTTATACAACGTTAACTTACATGACAATGAAGGTCTAATACGCCTGTTAGTGTGAACGGTCATATATGTCGTTTTGGGTGTCACTGACAATCCCCCCTTAGTCATTAAGGTACGAGCATGTGATGTTATTACCACATCCAGCAGTTAAGGATACCTTTTTGTCTGCCTTCTGTCCAATATTAACTCTGTTTCAGCTCTATTTGTCCCTACCAACTCCTTGAGGAAATATCTTTCACTGCTAAATGCTCCACCAGCGAATTGCTAACTGTCTTGTACACAGTGTAAAGTGAGTTTTTAGGTCCCTTTCCACTAAAACAACTGTCTGCTGCAGCCCCAAATAATACAATAAGAGCAGTAAGAGTGAACCAAGACAGTAAAGACGAGGGTTGGTGAGCTAGACAATAAGCAGAGGCTCTCTATAAAGCTCTGTAAGGCTGAGCTGAGCTGCAGATTCAGGTGATTATTTCATGTATGTTCATCAACATGAGCAAAAGCCTTCCCACAGACATCGTTTTCATATTGACATTTCATACTTTCATACTACACACGCAGTAGCTACACACACATACGTTCTCTAAATGCTAAAAAAACGAGTCTTTGCAAATACAGTGCAGTTGTAAACACACCTTCTCCTTCTTGGATTGAGACAAGACAGACGTGAAAACAAGAAAAGAGAAAGACAAATGACATAAACGTTAAACACAAGTTATCCTTAAGATTAAAAGTGTACATGGGTGTCTTTGGTTTTAAGCTCACCTTTTCCTTATCAATCTTCTGGACAACGAAAGGAACGAAAGAAAGACATTAAAAGAAAGAAAACAACAAATAGAAAGCATGAGGAAGACAAAAAGATGATGTTGATGGAAATTACGGAAAACAACTGTGGAAACGTGCACACATACAGTATATCTGCTCACACATACACACACACACACACACACTGAGACACTAGCCCCATTCAGCGGCGCCAATTCTTGCCATTGGTCATTTATACAGAGCGAAGCATCTCCGCCTTAAAGACGAACTGCTGTGTAATTCACAAAAAAAGCCAGCAACTCCGGCTCCTAAAGAGGCGTGACGGTGCACGTATTGATGACGTCTGTGTGTTTTCAAGGTGTTTCTCCGGTGTCGTCCTGTCAATCTAAACTCGTGGACAATTTATAATCATATGCTGTTATAATGTGTCGTGATTGAGATCCTGACCCACCAAACATCCTAGAAAGTGACAAAGTTATGTTTTTCGCTCTAAATAACATGATTACATCATCAGCATCAGTAAAATGAACGCTGTCTGACTCCCTCACTCGCAGGGACGGAAGCTGCTTTCTGGGGGAAAGTTTACTGAAGTCTCGGTCTGGAGGGCTGACTGTCGCAGTGATTTATTCTCAACACAAACACTTGGTGAGTTGAAGTTTTTTGCCGGAGACAGACACTGTTTTTCCGGCAGAAATGTGAGGAAGAGTCGTGAGGACAGGCAAAGGAACGGACGCATCTCCATGTATAACTGCGGATTTTTTTCCCCATATGAGTTGCCAAAGACAGTTACAGTTGCTACGTTACTTCAGTTTGGTTCTATAACGTTGCTTTGTGGGACATTTCTCTTAATTAAGTTGAGTGAGGGACCTGTGTTGTTATCGTACTGTCAGATCGACACGCCCTCGATACGCGCAGCCGGCTTATCTGTACACACTGGTTTCGGTTTGCCAATAATGCGCCCCTGATACTACCTCCAGAGGCGTGTTAGCACCGGAGTGAAATTTCACCCCTCGTCGCCTCCGAGAGATTCACACAGAGGCAGAGGCGGAGAATAGGCGCAGGATCCCCACATCCAAGCGGCAGTGTAAATGGGGCTACTGTCTCACAAGAGAATAGCAAAGTTCATGGAAGATCTAGTCAACCACAATGTGAGGAGTTTAATCAGCTCTGAGGTGGCAGCCAGCAGGAGAGGAGAGGTTAGTTATGGAAATGATGGAGGAACCTATCACAGAGAGCAAACTTCATTCTTACTGTCAGCATAGGCTGAGGAATCATCCTTACCGATGGTAAATAATGGCTTAACATGGAACTAAACTAAAAGAACTAGAATCACAATAAGAGAACTCTCTTTTCTCCAGACTGTTTAAGTTTTAGGAGAAACTATCCGTTAGTGAAGAATACTCCGTGTGATTGTGCCATTGTGTCTTCCCAACACCTCCCTTTGTTGTCTCCTTGTGAGTCGTGAGTTCTCAACAGCTTTGAGAGCTCAGCATTTTCTTTCAGCGTAAATTAAAAATACATCATGTTTTTGTTCCCCACTTCAACCACATTTTCAATCTTCTAATAGCAGGAGCCAGGTAGCACCCAGCATTTCCCTGGAGCCTCCTTTTACTGCTGCTAGCTGAATAAAGAGGCGTTTAACGAGATGCTAATCTTTATTGTCATCAGGTGACAAATGCAGAACTCTTCCCCAGAGGTGGGAGAAATATTATTACATCATAATCTAGTTGTTGATTATATTATGCAGATAACGTTGTAATGAGTGTTATGGGGTAAAAAGTAGAATATTTGCTTTTGAATTGCAGTAGAGTAGAAGTAAAATGTAGCAGAAAATGGAAGTACAAGTGAGTATGAGTAAATGTACTTAGTTACTCTCCACTACTGCTTGCCCCCTGAGAAGACAGGGATTGATAGAGCAGTGAGAGCACACATAGACGATGTCCAAGGTGTATTTGTTTTGAACTGACATAAGTCAGTGCCCATACAAATCCCACAGTTTCACCTGTGCATTTGCTTTTTATAAATCAACTTAATGTTCTATACAAAGTCAGTGACTGAAATCGCACCAGGTAATATCTGTAGAGAAAACTATATATGAACGCAAAACAGAAAATGAATCACTGCAAACAGATGTTTTGGAATTACCTTATCATAACATACATTTTCAAACAGTTCCCTACTCCTCTGATCACTAGTTGGGGTCACATCATGAAGCTGTGTGCAGTTTTTAAAGTTAGACTTCAAAAAATGAAAGAGAAAATCAAATATTATCTTCTGTTCTGCTCAGTTCTGTGTTGATGAGGCTTGCCGTTTAATACACTATCAGACACTACCTTATTATGGTTAAAAACACACAACATAAACATACACAGGTGGGTCTAGTTCACAAATACAGCACGGCACACAAAACACAAGTCCTGGTTGCACAAACGCCTGATTACTGGTTCTAACCAACCAACCTTTTCCTCCTTCTCTTTGTTGTCAACCTATGGGACAATTAAAGACAGGAGAGCATAGGAGAGATAGTGAATAAATACCAGTGAGAAACAAGCTGTCTACACTTACAGTAGAGACTATATTGACAGAAAAGTACAGACGACTGATAGAGAGCTTTGTCACACGGTGCAACAACAATCACAGCTCAATATCCGCAAAACTAATGAGCTTCGCAGAAATCTGAAAACGTGATGCCTCAAGCCAAGGCTGTTGCCAGCACAGAGGAATAGAAACACAAAACCTCAGGGTGCACTCAGGAGTCTTGAGGTTCCCTTTTTACAAAGAAAGTCCTTTTTTATCTCCAACACTTCTAATTTACATAGACGGCATCAATAAAGAAGCATAAAAGGTTTAAAATGATTAATTGCCGGGTTCGAGCTTAAACGTTTGTTCTCAGGCCAATCTTTATGACAAAATATACACACTATGTTCAGCACACACAGAATCTCTCCTCCTGCAGTACAAGGAGCACCACATTTAGCTCAACGTAACACTATGTGTACTTTCACTTTAACATCCCATCCGACATTTGTTAATACAACGGTAACTTTGGCCATTAACCAGCACGGTCGAAAACTCTGCCGCACTTGCTTCATCCTCTGCTCCAAATCTGTCTTTCCTCCTCCTCCTCCCCCACAGTCAGCTAACAGACTAAACCATTTCACGAAGCCATTTAGCGGCGGCTAAATACAACATTTTTATGCACAATCAAATTCAATTATCTGGCAGCCCACTGTCTAGTCTATTAAGCAGTCACTAGAGGAGGGAGGTTGTGTTAGCACCCAGCTGTAAATGGGCTCAGGGCTTCGCTAGCATGTGGTACCACAGGCTGTATGGACGCTTCGGCATGGAGAGAGTTTAAGGAGGAGCAGATGGGGAGTCACTTAAAATTCAGCTTAAATCATCTGAAATGTATGTAAAATGCTTCACTGTGATTTTGGACACTTCTCCCAAAGCAATTTAGACAACCAAAATGTTTAAATCTCCATTCTACATAACACAAAAGGGTTCTTTCTTTTTCGAGTCTAAACCTTTTTGTTTTGTTTTGTCTTGACTATGAAGCAGATTGAGAAAATGTATAATCTGTGACGATCCATGTCCAAAATCATGTAGTTCTTTTTGTAGGACATGTCTAAATGTGTGATCAAAGAACTCTTGAAAGGGGAAATCATTACGTTTTCCTCTTCCCTCCCTTCACATCGAAATGTAATGTTGTAATGACACTTGGTTGGGACAGAACCACAGTCACTTTCAAAAAACATTCTCAGATTAAGCTGCTCATATATAGGAATGGATGATTCCCTTATGAATTTCTACTTGCCAGATGTCTAAACCAACTATAATACAATGAATGTACATAGGCCCTAAATATACTCTTACCTCAGATCCCTCCGAGTCTGAGCAACCAGACTGGTGTTGAAATGGATAAAAACAATAAGAAAAGAATATGAGATGAAAACAATTAGGAAAAAAAACAATAAATGAGATTTAAGAAAATTATATGGAATGAGAACTCAGTGGGAATGACCTAGAATCCCTCTCTCACCTTGGAGTCCTCTGACTGGTGGCCATAAAGATTGTCCCCAATCCCCCAAAACAAATGACAGTTATTAAAAAAAGAAACAAAAACATAAACATAAACATAAAGACGTGGTTTGCATGAATATTTGTGATTTATGTGATTTTGCTGGCAGCTTTTGCTGATGCAGCCTACCCACCATGTCATCCTCCCCTTCATTGTCACTGACAGCCTGGTTGAGATGGTGCGGAAATAACAGAAATTATAATTATATAATATGTAAGGCAAGAAAACAAACAACATGGTATAAAGAATCTTCTTTCTTATAATGAATTAATAAATTGCTCAGATTTTGTAAGGACACCACAGAACTACTAAGGTTTTAGTGTCAGATTATGGTGGCGTTCACTAAAACAATTCGAGAGATCGACAGTCAAGAACCTGAAAATTGATATCTGAAAACAAATATTTGCATATGAATGTAGTATCTGTCAGCAAAGGACAATATTTTGGTGTGAGAAACATAACATTTGAATTTCTTTTCAAGTACTATTGACCAATCACATCTGAGCAGGCTTTGATTAAAGGCAAACAGACTCTGGAGAGCAAAAGAGGCAGAATGCATTGGCAGATATGTAATCCTGGAGCCCATTGGCTACCGTCTGATAATTATTTAGCTTTTAATGAGCTTTTCAGAAATGTATCTGGATTCATATGCAAATATTTGCTTGTAGAGATGAATCGTCTTTCAATTTGAATCTCACGTCTCAAGTTGCTAATCAGCCTGCAAACAATGACCGGCACATGGCAAAGCAAATACTGCCCCATATATCTGATATCAGGATCCGCTGGCTACTCCCAGAGGCCAAATCTTTGTCCAAAGATAGCTGATGGATCCTGAGGTTGGTTTCAACATGACAATGCCCCTGTTCTCAAAGACAATTTGAATCAGGAAATGGTTTTCCCAGTTTGGTGAGTAGGAACTTGACAGGTCTGCACAAAGCCTCAAAATCAACCCCATCCAACATCTCAGAGATGAACAGGAACGCAGATTGCGAGCCGTGTCAACATCAGTGTTGGATGTCACTGATACTCTTGTGCTAATTGGGAGCAAATCTCCAGGCTAAAAAAATAACTAATCCAGATCAGTGTCCATATTTTGGGATTAAATATTTGAAATACTGGTGTAATGTGTGGGTGTCCACATACTTTCTGCTATTCATTGTCTTTGCTATTTAAAGATGAGTCTTTTGTAAATTCTGAAGCTTTCAGAATCTCTAACAAGCCTTTTCTTGCAGCAAATATTTTGCAAGGAAAGCGGTGAAACCAATAACAACACAACAAGGCTCAGCAGCCATGACTTTTGCTGTTAGGCGCACTCATCCGTGACAACGAGTCTTTTTATCTAAACTGAACAACGAGCTCTGTGGTTGTTGACCCACCTCCTCATCAAAATCCTCAGGTTCCTCCTCGTTCTCAAGCTTTCGGAGAGAAGCAGCAACGTGGTAGAGAGCACAGTATGTTTTTTTCAAACACATTAAATTCAGTGGAAAAGAAAAACAACGATTATTTCTGGGAGTGATACTAGGAGTCGAGTAAGGAGGAGGAGGAGGAGGAGGAGGAGGAGATCCAATCTATCTCTTGTTTATGGGTGAATTGGGATCAATCTAAAAATAGAGACACACACAGACACACTACTGGGTACAAAGAGGTTTGACAGTTGGCAAGAGGTTCAGGTTGGTGTTTGTTGCTCTAATAAAGTTGTTTATTATGGATTTTTGGATTCTATGAGCAACAGGGGAAAGAGGAGGGAGGGCACAACAGAAACCTAGACATACCCTTTCCTCCTCAGCAGTTATCTGGAGAGAGAAAAGCACACACACACTCAATCTCATGTTGCGTAAATCAACTCGCAGCCACATGAACACCAGCTGCTCCTTTTACACCTTCATCTGCAAACAACTGACGAAAACAAGGTGAGCTATTGTTAGATGTTAGATTTCTCCACTAGAATTAGTGGAGCAATAAAAAATATATATATAAGCTGAGACTGAATAGAGATATGGCTGTCACAGCAGAAATACAAGAGGGGGGCATCTTATAAGGCTATCACTGAAGATGTACTGTCGATTTATTTCCACACAAAAACCTGCTGCTTCTCCTCATAGTGAACCCAAATACATATAAAAAAGGTTTTATTCCAAAAATTAGGTCACACCTGGAGGGCGATGAGTTGACCCAAATAAGTTTCTCTGTGTCCAATACCAACGGGCACTACAAGACTGGAGAAATTGTTTGCTTGCAGGAATATGTTTCGGGTCTGTGATTTCATTGGCTAGAGCAGCTGCATCAGATGAATAAAATAAAGTTTAAATCAAATCAATCCAGTGAATAAATATCTGGACAACTAGATATTAAAAAATCTGGAAAAAGTTTTCTGGATTAGCTCAGATTTTTTTCAAACACAGACCTGGAAAGCGTTCATCGTCCTGATCACAACTTGTTGTGCAGCGTCTAAGATCTGTTTCCTTTCATTTGTTGGGTGTGTTGGGTTGAGAATTGGAACGTCCACAGTGTGAGCGACAATGTAGAAAACATATGTAATGTCCCAGACGACATCAGTGCATTTTGCCGCATTACATGTGTTAAAACTTTATCCTCAATGTTCTCTACTTTCACTTCCTCAGTAGTGGCTAGTATCAAGTGTTTAGAACGGGAGGTTCACAGCATGTTTCCATTTGAAATACATGATTTCATCAGCAGAGCTACTTGTGTCCCTGATTAGTTTCCCTCTCTCTGGTATAAATGTTCATTACTGGTGAGAATTCCTACATCTCACCATGGTTCACAGTGGGAACAACCTCTGCCAGAGAGTACATGACCAGTTTGCACACGTTTATGTCATTTATGTCAAGATGTTTTTGATGTTATTACGACATAGAAAGAAACTTTTCTTGTTATAACAATAGGCTTTATTAGATGGCTCTTCTTAATGCTGTAGAATGCTCCATTAACTTGAATGTGCCTTCCCAACGTTCGGCGGTCAATTATTTTTGTATAATTGACCGCTGCTAAGCATATTTGACTGTTGTCAAGGAAAGTGGCCTTTTTGCCTCTGAATCACGTATTTCGTAGTGCTCCACGCTCTAAAATCTTTGCTCCGCAAGAAGTCCGGTCACTTTTCACCCCAGTGTCTTCGGTCGCTAAGCGACGTCAGCAGATCTGTAGTTTACTTCATGTCGGAAAAAACGTACTCCTAGGCCACTAGTATGAATGAGTTTCACATTAACTTTAATATTCTTGGAAAATACAGTGATTTCAACTCTTGGCAAAAGGCTGAGTTGTCATCACCGAAAAGAAAAAGAGAGGAAAGCAGCGAAGAGGGAGAAGCGAAACGGCGTCGGTTTGGCGAACTATATTTCTCTGCTGAAAAACACTGTGAATGGTAACAAATAAATTGTAAAAAGACACCCTGTGTCAAGTTACCTTTCGTGTTGGCAAGTAACCGTGTAATAAGCGAGATAATGTATAGAACGGTGGTCACTATCGGAAAAATAAGTCCATTCAGGACTGTCGGGACTTATTTTTCCGATAGTGACCACCGTTCTATACATTATCCCTTACATAGTATCTAACTTGCTATAACATCAAAGATTTCACGTTATAAGGTGATACTGATAGATTTTCTTTCTCCGACGTGGCAGCAATGTCCCAAAAAACTTTCTCTGGTTTGTAAAACAAAAATTCCTTTCAACCAGACTTTTCCCAAAACTTTTGTGTTAAAACACCTTGTGAATAAAGAAGATAGCTTTGAAATCGTGCAGTTTTCTGTCTAGTACTATGCAGTTTTTTGTCTCGTACTATAAAGACCCCACATTTTTTTAGCTTGAACCACAAAGAAATGCCTCTTTAGAGAAATCACTGACAGCACGGTGAAATGAAAAATGTCAGGCTGTCAGGTCTCCGTGGCAGATGATTCAAAACCAATGGTGCAGGAAGTGTGTGCGTGCGTGCGTGTGTGCGTGTATGTGTGTGTGTGTGCGTGTATGTGTGTGTGTTTGTGCGTGTATGTGTGAAACTGTTAATGCTGACCTGTTTCGCCCCCATCGACTCAAACATCTTCTCCAACAGGACCCTCATCTGCTGGATGTTGTTCATCAGCACACAGGGCTGGAGCGAGATGGATGAGGGAGAAAACAGGTGTGAGGCCCGACAGGACGATGAAAGAACCAAACAAAAAACACAGGGATAGACAGAAGATAAAGAGTTACAGACGTGGGCAGCAGCATCTACAATATGAATCCAAACCACAGAGAGTGCCGGGCCTCCAAAGCTCCGAGTCTCTCTCTAAATCAGAGATGAGCTCAGAGTGAAGCGGTGACGCAGCAGTACTCACTATCTTCTCCTTCTCACAGTAGGAGGGGAAGCTCTTGGCCAGCAGGGCAGAGTACTGCAGCAGCACTTTGGTGATCGTCTGTGGAAACAAGATCATACACGTCAGGGCATGTTTAGTGGCGGGTGGTAAACCTGAGCACAGTTTTCTATGTTTGATTTGTTCGGTCTGGTGAAGACAGTGCTGTTCAAATATCAGGCATCAAATATGAACTCTGAGACCATGTGTGTGTGTGTGTGTGTCTGTCTCTTGCACGTCTAACTCTTGACACTTGGACGTTTTTCTTTTTCTAGTCCTAGAGGAGTCAAGTCTCTTAACTATAAAGCTGTGGTTTTCAAATCTCAGATGGCTACCACTGAGGTGAAGGAGCAATGCATATGAGAAAATGGATACCTATATCTGATAAATATTCCTTGTGGTTAGGAAAGTAGCAGAACAAATCAGACAAATTAGTGTTTCCAGCTGGCAGCCGTGTCCAGTGTTTTCAGCCAGAGTGACAAAGGATGAAACTGGGTTTGTTTGTGTGACAGTTATTACAGAATGCACCGAGCATTACGTGTTCTCTGACTTGGCAACACATATCTATGGTGTTATGTGAAAATGTTTTGTTTTTTGCAGTGACCCTCCTGCCAATCACAGACTGTAGGCGGCACTCGAGGGACATGTTTTTCCCTCGGATCTCTTGATGAGCAATCTCTAGGCTCGGTCTACACAGCTTGCTCAACCATGATGGCTACTAGCCCCCTCATGAAGCGGGCCAATTCTGTGTCTATTTCAAACAAAAGTGCTGTTCTAGTTGCCAGGAGAATAAAACAAATAATATTTTTTTTCCTAAATTGTAAAAAGCATCCAAAACAATTAATTTTCCACACAGTATGTTGTTTCCAGTTTAGTTGGAAATCTTCCACGAATTGTTCTGTCCAAACATGTTTGGGGAGTAGTGAACTACATTTAATTAACCTAGAAGTTTAACTACATTTTGTATTAGCTTTTCAGTAGTTTAGCCACATTCATATTTACATAGTAATTCCAGTAGTTAAATAATGTTTTACTGAAATTGCAAACAATTTTGGCCCATGAGAGAAAAGGAATGGTTTTCTGTTTTTTAGTTTAACCAATCAAATTCGACACGTTGGACTTTCCCATGACTCGTAGGGTATTCTATTTTTTTGTGTCGGACTTGTGAACAACTGGGTCAATTTATCATATAACTACTTTTTTTTTTTTAAGGATTTTAAAGGCACCCTGTGGAGTTTTTTAACCAGTGGTCGCACTGTAAAGCAATGTTTGTCAATCAGTTATCTCATCTTTCATTAAGCCACATGTAAATACCACAAGTTGTGGTAACATTTTTAGGACCTTACTGCAGGAAATGCTGTATAACATCAGCTGCTAACAACACCTGCATGCTAGCCTGGGAGCCAGAAGAATCTCCAAGCTTATATATTTTTTTGCTTTGGCAGATCTTGCGTCTGGTGTACCTTTCATTCAGACAGATTACCAGCTGATCCAGCCTGTGCTGAGTTAATCTCCGTATCTAATATGGGGCAACAACTATAGAGGAGTGCTGCTGAGGTTTTCTTTTTTTTCCAACAACTGAGTGCCATATCACACGTTTCTTGCTCTGATTGGTTGCAGGTCTGTCCAAATGTGTCCATTATGATCATATGAGGTGTTCATATAAAAATCTCATGAAGAAGAGGGCATCCATATGACATCCCTCAGCTTTAAACAATTTAGTTTGATGTAATGTAGCAATGCACAAATAAAAGAAAAAAGCAGGTCTCAAAAAATTGCAAGAAAAGGTATTTTTTAAATTGTGAATAAGGTAGCAAATCAGCCTCTCTGGCAGGTTTGTGAGGACACATATAATGCATTTTTGGGAGAAACAATGAATGTGATGTTTGTTTACAATAAAAAACCCACAGGGTACTTTGAAATAATTCAGCAAGTTAATTTATCGGTCTAAATGACAAAAACTGTTCCTGTTAGCTCACAGCATCTCAGACCTGCTGTGAGAGATTTCCCTATTTTCTGCTGAGTCAGCCAGACAGCCCTCTTACACTCATCCATTAAACATGCAGCCTGTGGCTGATGCATTACTTAGTACGTTTTTTTCTTCATATTGTATGACTCTGTCTCGCTTTTTACCCTCTTCTCTTGCTGTCTCTGTCTTTACTGTCATCTCACACTTTTCCAAAATGAAATATATCAGTAGAGAAGAGAAAGAAAAAAAAAGGTGAGAGACGGGAATAAAAAAAGGAATCATAGGGTGAAAAAATAGCAGGACAGAGCGAAAATGGTCGATAAATGGAACGAAATTGAGGTAAAGTATAGATCAAAAAGACAAAGAAAAGACAAGATGGAGAGTGCATAGATGACTGAGGCGGAAGGACGGTAAGAAGGGAAGATGAAAAACAAACTGAAGATAAGACGGGGGGGATGAAAAGGTGGGGGGAGAGATTAACATGAGTGGAGTGGCAGAAAATGAAAAAGGGAGTCAGGGGTTGGGGACGGAGAGATGGACAGCACAGAGTGATGGCTTACATTAGCCATTCTTTATTTAATGAGTCCCTTATTGATCGAGCCATAACATTACACACCCGCCCACACACACACACACACACACACACACACACACACACACACACACACACACAGACACACAGACACACACAATATAAAAGCAAAAGTCTTGTGCAGAGAGAGGCTTGTTAGGTTTAATTGCTATGCCTAAAAGCAACTGCCTTACATTAAATTTGTAGACGAAATATGATCACAGAGATCCAACAACATAACACAACGGCGTGTACTATTTGTTACAAAGAACCTGAAACTCATCAGGCTACATCTAAAAGGCACAAAAGATTCAAGAGACTCATGTTAACAAAGCTCTTAAGATTAAGATGATTTAAAGCTGCACCAGGGAAAATGTTTGCTGGGAGTTATATGAGTTTCATCATAGACAGTGAACTCTATTTGTAGGGATACAGGGAGCGATGAATTGCTACATATTGTTGCCAACATACAGGCAGATTGGTGGAGGAAGAGTTCAAAATGTTGTCATGTGCAGTAGCCTGTGTCTCACCTTGGCGAAGCGTCGGTTATAATGTCCCACCACCGTCGGGTCGGGGCAGTCCAGCTTCTTGATGATCTCAAAGCTCTGGTTGAGCTGAGTGAAGATGTCCACCACCGAGCTTGAGAACAGAGCGTGCTCAGACGTCTGCTGGAACTGCAGGCGGAGGGACGAGAAGGCAAATTGCAGAATTTTAGAGCATAAAGTTGTTTCAAGATGCACTGTCCATTCTTACCGAGTTATACTTCCTCTCCTTCTCTCCTCTGATCAAATACTTACTCAAACTATTCTTACTTCTTTTTCTAGCTACTGAAGCTGTTCTTATGTAATTACACCACAGATTTCAGGGCTCTCTGCCCATTACAATCATTATTATTCAGTTGAAATATTGGGCCTGGTCTGGTAATAGAGGGCTTATTGAACTCTTGCACTAATCGTACGTTCCTGCAGATAAATTCATCAGCTAAATGGTTAAAATGGAAATGGATATGGTGCCTGGAGGCTTGGTGTGATAGTTTGCAGTTGTCAAGAGAAGCATGCCACATATTTCCTGAGTGACTGGGTCCTGCTGTATATGCTGTGGTCCGTCCCTCTTACTCTCAGAAACCTGCAGTGTATGGATCCATAGCCGGTTCTTCAAAAGCCAAAGGGGCCGATAAGCACTTTACAGATCCTCAATAAAATCTTCCTCTAATAGAGTTGAAAGAGTTGTGCCATCAGGCTACTTAAGAGAGTAAAGAGTTACAGAATATGTGCGCTGATTAAAATAATATCTGCCCAGAGTAATTCTCTGACATTCCCTGATTTTTTTGGATTGTATTAGAAATCCCTCAGTGCTTTGCTCACACTTTTGCTGCCATCTCTGCTGCTGTCGTTCATATATAATTTAAAAAGCCCAACTTCCACCCCTACATCCACCTGTCGCCCCTTCCGCCTCCTGAGTGAGTGTCGCACTCATTAACACATTGATATTTTCCTCCTGAGTTTGCTTACTTAACTTCAACTAAGGATTGGGATCCACTGGGATTGTTTTTTTAAGTCCCAAATTTGATTGTCTCTGTTACCTACATTAGATGTCACTGTAATTGTCTGTTGGCGAAGGATTGCTGGTCTAATTGCTCTCAGGGATGGAGAGCCAGCTCAGTTTGTGTCCCCACCGTACAGAAAAAAGCAGCTCTTCTCTCACGGCCAATGATGACACTTGGAGTGCTTCAAAAGCACACTTTTAACAGCGACCAACAAGCCTCTCTCAAAAAAAAAGAAAGTCCCCATGCAGCAGGTCCCTTAAGATAAAGTGCACCTTCGGGACCATCAGGAGGTCGAGGGACAACTCTTGTCCATCATTCTGATGATCTGGGTTCTGCTGTGTTCTGCTGTGTTCCGGCTGGCCAAAAGCGGAACTCTGCTACACCAGAATGAATTGAAGCATGCCTCAAAAAGTCAGTGGACAAAAGGTCGCGAGGCTGAAGTGGTCTTTCATTCTGTTGAGGATGTCAGTGCTGTAGAAAGCTATCATTTTGCTGCATTTTTTTTTTCTCCTGCTGTTTCACTCCCTCTCGTCCTTCAGAAAAATACAGTTTCACTGTGCTTTCAGCTGCCAGCAGCAGCAAACAGGCAGGACGTAGTGAGACACTAGAAGTGGTTCTGCTGTGTTACCAAGCAGGCTTTACACAAAAACAACACACTCCCATCAGTTTTCCATCACAAGTAATAGCAGTGAATTGCTTAGTGTTCCTTTACATTTGTTTCCTGATATTTTTAGGATGTGAGTCACCTTCCATTGCGTCACTTATCCTCCCTCCAATTTCCTCCTTGTTATAAGCACTGTGACCCGCAGTTCTTCAGAGTTTGTAAATTGAACTAAAACAAATATGAATTTTTTATATTCATGCAAGCCACAATAGCTTTGATCACAAACACATACTCTCATCTACACACGCTAAGAAGATGTTTCCATCCACAAGAAATAAGATGATTGAAACTTCAGAATGAAATACCAAATTTACTTCCAACAGGGAGACTGCTCAAACTTCTGCAAAAACAGATTATTGGTAATATTGATACAAAAAAACAGGCTTTATGTAGTTACGGACTGAAGTGGACAACACTTAGGGCGTTTTCACACCTGCCTTGTTTAGTTCGGTTGAATCGAACCCTGGAGCGTTTACCCCCTTGGTGCACTTCGTTTGGGAAGGTGTGAACACATCAATCGCACTCGGGTGCGGACCAAAACAACCGGACCGAGACCTTGTTGAAGGGGTGGTCTCGGTCCGGTTCCAAACAGACTCTGGTACAGTTCGTTAGTGGTGAGAACATGATTCAAACTCGATCCGACCCAACTGCAGGAAGCATCAGTGCTTAACCCCGAATTTCCACTTTATACGTGTCCGCTGCGTTACGGCCCGATCAGGTGTTTTGCTCCGCCGTCCGGTAAGCCCCGGTTGCGTTTTGAGTCGGACACGGTGCAGTACGGTAGGCAGCTGGCGTCGCGAGGCCAAGGAGTTCCCGCGATAATCACATGATCACTCGCGACCGCAGTTATAGGTCTGTGTCATAAAAAAAACAACACGAAGTGTTCCCGACCGAAGGATCAGCAGAAGAGCTTGTGTTTGTCTCTTTTTTGAGATTTGTGTGCTGGTGTAAACACGGAGTGTTTTATTTTGAAAAGTAACCGGATGTCAAATTGTTGTTGTTTCAGTACTTGACTTCCTGTCTGCTCGGGGCTAAATTCAGCTGAATTGCTGCCTCGTTTTCGAAATTTAGACCAATTAGAGAGCAGTTTCCTCGCGCATCACACATTTTGGTCCACTTGTAAATGCTGCTGTGTGAACACAAACCAAACTCGAGGCAATATGCAACATTGTAACAAGTTGGTCCCTGATTCGGACCAGAGCAAACAAACTATAGGTGTGAAAACGCCCTTAAAACAGTGGTGTTTCAAACCAGAAGGACAGATATGACGCAAATAAAGGGTGAGGTGAATGGGACAGACGTTCTTAAGACTAGAAGAGATGGTTACTGTAGTTTGACCCTTCACACTCTGAGTCATAACTCAGACAAATCTTAACACACAGATATGATTCATAAATTTAGTGTGACTTGCCAAAACATAAACACATATAAGCCACAAATATTATGTCCAACCTGTAACCCACAGCAAACTAACTCCATAGCAACATATGCCTTCCTTACATGCCCGAGATTATATGAGTGATGAAAGTTTTGAGACATATTTGTCTTTAATCACTTTCTTTCTGAGCCACTGCCGTTAGTTTTGTGTAGTTTGCTGGTGCCCGAGGAAACAGCTGTGATGTGTTGCCTAGAAACAGGGAGATGCTGAACATTGCCACAGGAAAAGCATAATGGTTCGTCTTACACTTTCGACGGCCAATAAATCGTCTGTGCTGCCAATGGCATTATTTGAAACCGCCTTTTCACTTGGAATTTTTGTATTACACTAAATAAGGAATGATTAAATCCTGGATTTTTAAAAAAAGTAAATAAACAGACATTTGAGCCTTAAATAATGAATGATGTGCATGCTGAGCAGAAAGTCACAGTCCCTCCTCTTTTCTCTGACTCACCCCTTCTCTCTTGTCTCTCTCCAGCGCTCCGTGCATGAACTCCATCGACACCTCCTCATTCTCAGCCAGCCAGGCCAGGACAAACTGAAGGAACCACCTGGAGCAAAAAAAAGACACATCCACGGAACTACATTGTTAACCTTCTCTTTCACAAACTGTAACGTCGATGCATGACACATGAAGTTAAAAAGAAGAACCCAAATGCTCTGTAGATTCAGAAACCTTGAGAACCGTCTTGTAAAACATATCTTTATATACTGCATGTGTGTGTGTGTCTTACGCAGGGTATTCAGGCACAGCGTCTGTGAAGGCGGGCAGGTCCATAACATACTCGTTGTAAAGCCACTTGACCTTGAAGTGCAGGTTCATGTAGTCTGCAGTCTTACAGAGCTTGTGCTTCTCGTGTTCTGTAAAAATGACAACCATGCACACAAAGAAACACACTGAAGTGAACACACACAACACCAAAATTCATCTCAGTTCTGTTGCATCAGCTGCTTCTTTACTATTTCTTGGTAAAGACCAGCACCAAATTTCGTGCGCATTTTCCTGTATTTTCTTGTATTCTCGTGTATGCATCATTATGTATACACGTCCATGCCCAACAAGAAACAGATTGCATCCTGTTTGGGCCAGTTGTTTCTTCACTATTCATCAAGCTCTGATTAGAGATACTTCATATATTGAGCGTAACATCAAACCACAGCCTGAGATGCATCTGTTATCCAAATTTAAACTACTTTCCAGGTAGCGTTACATCAGATATCAAAGGTAACAGATGGTCGAGCTAACAAACAAATCGATCTTAGATGTCCCCTTAAATTCATTGTGGGGAGCAACACGAATATGACAAAATCCAAAGGTTCTTTGTACTTTATAGGGAGCCAGACAAATAATATACCCCTACAGAAGAGCAACACAGTGACTTGCTCGGGCTTGGCAATTTTGAAAAGGTTCAACACACACATAGTGAGATAAGAATCAGTATTCTTTGTGCACTATGAACCAACAAACGAAGTGAATGGAGGAATAAGAGCAATCCTAGAGAGCAAGTCTGATTTCATTTCAGGCTTCAATTATTGGATCACTCCCACATAAGAAAGGAAACTTAGCAAGAAGTGGAAGCGTCAGCGCCACAGTGCACCAAGGCATTTGTCATTTGCGTTTATGTATTTGTATTATTATCATCTAAAATTAATACCGTGTGTGATATTAGATAAGCAAGATATATGATAAGGAAGCTTATACATCCTTCCTTTTAGTTTCTTACGATAAATAATGATCTCTGAATAATCAATAAATGGTAAATGTATAGTCAATTAAACTCGCTATGTAATTCGATGGAAGAAATGTTATGGATAGCATAATTTTATACTGTTTTACTTTGTTTATATTCAAAGGACCCTTCTAAGTAGCCACCTTTATGGGGACCTTATAACCCTCTAAAGAGAGCTTGTTTCTTTAAGTTATGTACATAGATTCATCAAATAAATACAAGTTCTTATTATTAAATTATTAATAATGTAAATATTACCTTTCTGTGCCTGAATGTCTTTTCCAAAACGCTAGTTTACGATCACAAACAATAAAATACTTCATAAACCATTTACTAAGCAACTGTATTTTGTAAAGTTGCACTCATCAGTTGTACTGATGTTCATAATAGGTAGGAAATAGTTAAAAAATAATGTAGATTTCACGTAAAGACATTTTGGATTGCCATTAGAAAATTGCAACTGATGTTTATAAACCTTTACAATGCTTAATAAATGGTTTATAAAACATTGCAATGTTTTTTAACAGCGAAACTACAATTAACTCAAATCTAATTACGTATAAATTGTACATTTATTTAAGATGGTTACTATAAAAGTGTTCGCAAGGTTCACAACCTTCAGAGATGAATGGATCGCAGGCAAAAAATATTTTAGTAAAGTGGATCATCAGTTCACATGGTAACGAGTGCACCAATGGCAGGGCCGGATTAAAATAAAAGATATAAGTGGACAGAATATATTTTTCGCGCCTCCCCTACACGCACATTTTGATACTGACCTGCCACACCATTGTTATATTAATATAGTGAGGTATATATCTTTTATCAATTTATTTATTTAAGGTTTATTTGTATAGGGACAAGTACGTAGTCCAAACTGATGCCGCACCACATCTGTTTATATGCTGACAGGTATTTAAGCATGAAAGGTTGGGAGTCTCTGCTATAGATGACACATTAGAAATACACACACCATGCCTACATGTCCTCATACATACACACACACAGTCTTACCAGCATAGAAATCAACCTTGCGGATGCGGAATGTGGTGGGAGCTGGAATGGTGACAGCGGTGGAAAACAAACCAATGAAAGTTAAGCAAAAACAGAGAAGACAGATTGAGGAAGCAATGATGATGAATAAAAAGAAAAGTTAGATGACAACACGAGCGGAGCCGGAAAATAGAGCAGACACAGAAAAAAAAAGTCTGGAGATGGGTCTCTATGCAGGACTTGTCAGCGATCAAACTTGTGATTTTCAGTCAGAAAGCGTCTTAGGAAAAACTTTTTGGACAGTGTACAGACTCGACTACAAAACTCAGCATCTCTGCGGGTTTTGCTGTTCTGTTGTGAGCAGAATTGACAGTTTCACTAAAACTAAAAAACAAATCTAAAATCGAGGCAGCAAGGTTTCAGAGTGCTAGAGAGAGTTTCAGGATACTACAGTTTCTACAGTTTCTACAGGACAAACTGGATCTGGAATATTGAGTAGCTGAGCAGGTTTCCACTGAGACGCATAGACAGGGTGTCACAGTCGTCTGATGTTGATGGCTCACTTGAAACAGTTGCATGTGCATATATGTTAATAACAGCTTACAGTATAATGCGGAGAGCCTCAGGGAAAGTTAACCGTGTCTTCTTATGAAATTATGTATTATTCAAATTTGTTATATTCACCAAATCAAACTATAGCTAAAACTGGGTGTGAGAAAAATGTGGTATGGAAATAATCAAAATAACTTATAAACTAAGTAAAATAAACAGAAAAAATACAGTAGATATCTTTATTTCTAGTATGAGGAGGCGTGGCTGCATATGTGGAGAGTCAATAGCCTTCACAAAGTGGTGTGTTTGTATAGTAATAACTATTCTAAACTTCTTAAAGCCTTAAAGATAATACTACAGCTAATGAAAACCAAGCTAAACAAATCATTTTTAACAATAAAAACTAAAATTGAGAGAGCTGCACTTAAAACAGGAATAAAAACTAGTGAAAAACACAAAACTACAACAACTCTGCCTATAGGCGAGTCTGCTTTCCATTGACACCTGCTGCCAAAGATGTATGAGCAAATGTGATTTTTTGGACTTCATAACTCTAATTTGTGATCCAATATAGACAAACAGGCAAAAAATAAAGCAGCTGTGCCTCTACTGTTTGTTCTGACTGTATCTTGTCATCTGCTACATCACGTTTGTCTACAATCTCACCGTTGTTCCAGTGGTAGTGGTCAATTTTGTGCAAAACTGGAAGAGATGACGGCAAAGAGAGGAAAGAGAGTTGATGGAAAAACAACGGGACTGTCTTGAGTTGTTATTCTTTCTCTCTCACACACGCACACACAAACACACACACACACACACACACACACACACACACACACACCCACACACACACACACACTTAGTCTTACCCTCCAGAGCATATTTCATGTCCTGAGCAAACAGCATCCACATGACCTCAGCGCTGACTTTACCCACATTAAGTTCCTGAGGAAACCTAGAAGTGAAGAAATCAGGAGTCAGGACAAGACAAATAGCAGTCAGTAGCTTTAGTTATCCTGTTTGTAGTTATGTCTGTTTGGTAATATTCTGCTAGCCATTCAGCTTGTTGACAGATACTGCGTATGTGGAGAGAGTAGTATAAAGCTGTTATGTGTGTTTTCGGACTGCAATGCTAGACAGGTGGACTGCTTTTTAAAACCTGGTGCCGACACCACCAACAATGCAACTGCCTCAGAGTGACATCACTGGAGGCAATGTATTAGATAACACACAGCTTCTTCTGGAGCCATGAAATGCTTCATATTTCATCAATTCACTGAGTTTAAAGCAGTGATGTCATAAAAGAGAACAGTTACAGCAACATGTTTGAATAATATGACGTGATTGCTTCAAATATGAATTTATTTCAGAACAAAGCTCAGCACTGACTGGTTAATGATGGGCGTGTAGGAGTTCTTGTCCTCCTCGATGATGGATACGATGAGCGTGATGAGTTTAGGCCAGAAGTCCAGATTCTGGATGCTCGGGCCCTGCTCCTCCTGCTGGCTCTCCTCTTTCTTCTCCTCCTCTTCCTCTTCCTCCTCCTCGTCTTCCTCTTCATCCTCCTCCTCATCCTCCTCCCCCTCCTCTCCTTCCACTTTTTCCTTCTTCTTCTTCTCCTTCTTCTTTTTTTTCTCCGGCTCCGGCTGAGAGAGGGAATAAGACAGAAGAAGTATTTAGTTGGCTGACATGATTTGTTTATACACCTATGAGAAGAAGAAGAATCAAAAACCATCTTTTCGAGAACCTGCAAAAAGAAACACGCACTGTTATGAAAAGAGCACAGAACAGAAAACAAGTTTGAGAGCTGAACAGTCGTCTTTGGATGATTGATCTGCACTGAATAATTTACACCAATAATTACAACATTATTCCTCCACTGCTCCGACACCGTTTATCATCAAATATTTTGGCTGCATGTTTATGTGACATGGTTCTGCACACTCCATAAAGCTGAAAAGAAGACTTTACTTGATTATCATGCAAAGTATTGGTAATTTATACTGAGCACAGGCTGGTTTAATGAGTTTAGACACATTAAGACATGAATCTTTCCAAGCCCAGTTAAAAATATTCAGTGTTTCTCTCAGCTGACGGAGACTCAGTTAATTAGTGCACCAATTAGGGATAAGCCAGCGTGTGTGGTATTCAGATTAATATGAGAATCTGGAGGAGGTGAAACAAAACAAAAAAGGACTCAGATCTTTGATTCTTTACTCTACAACGGACAAGGTTACAGAATTATTCCAAGACCCTAAAACTGCTTTGTGTAATCTAACTCAATAAATGCCTGTAAAAAAAATCTTTTAAAATAAGTCCCTGTTTACTTCAGTTGTTTAGGAGAATGCTACAATGCTGTTTTGCTGTCGAGCTCCACCCCCATGCCGATGGAAAGTCGTATCTTGGCATTGGTGAGAAAATAATTGTTTTTTCCAATAAGTGGTATCTAATGATTTCAAAAGATCACAGTCTTTAGGGACCAAAACTACCTAGTTATGTTAAGGAAAAGATTATTGTTTGGGATAAAATAAGTGTGTTGCTTATAGTTTTGTTAAGTTATGTATATGTTAGCATATATGCACCATTAATAAGAGGACAAGTGCAGTGTGAAGATCGACCAAGGTTGTGTAGGGAGATTGGATGGATGTGCCAAACACTGGAATTTCACACAGGAGACAGAGCTTTGTTTCCTGTTTATAACTAAGCAACCTAAAAGTCTAATGTGTGTGTGGAGAACCAGTCTTCTGCATATTGATCACCGTATGTAGAGTTAACATGTGGACAGCTGATGGAAAAAACGTTGATGATAGCTCATACAAAAGCGCTTGCGCAAAACATGCTAACATAGCATCCTGTCAAACACTGCATCTTAAAAGTCCAACTGCTAGCATGCTAACATAAGCACACTATTTACATTAAAGATAAAATAATCCTTTCTAAATCCCACAATGGGGAAATTTGCAATTTGCATTTATACTGCATGAATAAATCTGCTCTAGCCCTGAAAAGGTCACTTTGTCTAACATTGCTTCTAATTACTGAATCCCAGCACATTTCAATACACAAAATACTATTGCTGCAGCAGGATTAATCAATGGTTCCCACTCCAAGAACACCAAAACAAAAAAAAAACAAAACCAGAACTCCAGGTTTCAACGAACGATAAGCAGCTGCATCTGTTTTGCCTTGGAGAATAGTCACCTGGTAGTTATGGTCAGACACAACTGCAACCAGATTATCTGAAGCTCTGAACTCACTCAAATGCTTAACTGTCAAATGGGCATCAACAACTTTTACTGTATTAAATTCCCAAAGTAAGAAGATACCATCTTAAACAGATATTCAGTATTATCATTTCTCTCAGGCCCATTTGTCCAGAGGGCTATACCTCAAAACACACAGATGCTTATCAACTCACTGGCTGTACGGCTGGCTGGAACTGCCGGTTGAAGAGCTCCAGACAGTTGTTGAAGATGTACTCGTAGGTGGAGTTCAGGCAGGCCTTGACGCAGTCCCGCACCACGTTGGCGGCCCTGGGGGGGCTCTGCAGCTCCAAGACCTGCACGAGACCGGAAATTGGAGTGGGAAGACGAGGCAGATGTAACTTGTACAGAAACACTCAAGATATTCATACAATCAAGAAGCTGTGATCACCAGATAGTTTTGAGCTTCTCATTTGAGGTTTTGAGGAAAGCATAAAAAAGTCAAAACACAACCATCCTCAAAATTGAAGCTTATAGTTTTCATAAGATATCCAGAATATGTACAAAATCCCAAGTTGTAAGAGGGTCATTACCAATATATACAATTGGATGTGTCAAAATAAATGTTACTCTTTTCTCTAAAGTCAATACAAAGTTTCTTCACCTGTTTTGAAACCAAACATCATAAAACCAAAAAGACAGTTTGAAATATATATAATGCGTGCAATGTTAGTGAAATCAGTCAAGCAGTGTTGCATGTATCTGATGTCTGGTTTCAGCATTTGGTGATTACTGAGCTGGTATGTTGTTTCTACCTTCATCCTGAAGAAGGTGATGCTCGTGAGAAGGTCCACCGTTGACTTGAGGTCACTGAGGCGTGCCTTGTTGCTGGCTGGAAAGTTGTTCTGCGAACAAACACAAAGCGTTCATTCATAATATTGAGCTTCCAATTTACTCAGCTTTCAATTTATCATTGTATAACTGATCACAAGCAAACAGTCATAATTAATTTGAAAAGACAGAAGCACACCATCCAGACAAAAACTATATGAAAAACCTGCTGTGATCCCAGAATAAACTTAAGAGATAGAAAAAATAAACATCATCTAAGTAGCTGTAAAGACATTATTTTTCTTATTGGAGGAAATAAGGAAGTCAAATGCCTGAAGAAGATGGCAAACTCCTACCATCCTTTTTTTTGGAATGAGGAGAAATAATCTGGATGTCACTGGGATGGAACTGCAGCTATAGATCTGTATGTGGTGAGGAAAAAGAATAACAGCAGCTGAGAGCTGCGACTCACTCTGTACATGGAGAGGTCGATACGCAGGGAGTTGTGCAGCTGATCGAGAAGCTTCACAAAACGATCTCTCTGTTGGAGCAAAAAGAGGGTTTTTTTATTTCTCGAAATCTTGCACTTTTTCAGAGTTCAGACAGTGGGGAAGAGACAGACATGAGCAATCTGCAGCCTGTACATGTTTGAATGTGTCTAAGTGTCTGTCTCCGCCTGAATATGTGTGAAGGCCGGCACTACGGAGACTAACAGGGAAGACAGAAGACAGTCTTTTGTGTTAGGAGTATATCAAGATGTAGACACAAGTCTTCTCATTGACTCTTTCTGTTTTTCCTTCTTCCCATCCTCCTTCCTTCCTTCCATCCTTCTTCTAGTCTATTTCGACCGCTGCTAACCCCACTGAGGATGCAATTTCCCACATAAAACCATACGGGTGGATTTAATTTCACAATCTGCTGTCTGTTTCATATAATCCACTTAGTGACAACAAAAAAAAGATCCGCTTTGGAAATGTTTTATGAGTAAGAAGATGCACTGAACACACTTAGGTTAGACCTTAAGGAAGGACGCTGAATGTAGAACAGGACTGCATGTGGAACTAACACAGCCTCTGCATTCATTTTTGTATGCAGAAGCCATTCAATGCGTTGGTTCTGCTGATTCTCATTGTGTATCCAGGAAACTGCTGCGTGCACGTAGTCGATGTGATGTAAGACCAAAGGCTGTGCGTGTGGAAAGTTCAGTATTAACATGTCAAATGTAACTGTTGACTGTCTTTTGTCTTCTTCTTTTTTGAATCTTCAATGAATCCTTTCAGCCTCCTGTCAGTTTGTTTGGTCGCGTATAAACAGATACACTAGCTGTTTGTAGGCCTGGTTTCCACTGCATGGTACGTCTCAGCTTGGCTCAACTCGACCCAGCTGATAGAGCTGAGGAAGGCGAAGAGGGTGCATGATTGACACTAAGGTTAACCAAGCATAAGTATGGGCATTAACTCAATGGAGAGTGCTCCGCTGATATGCATTTCCCTCAACCAGTCTGACTTGATAGTTGACATTAAATAACAAAACCTGCCTGGTTATTAATACCACCTTTTCATACCACAGAGATCAGGGTTTCTGTGTTAAATTGGGATTCTGAAGGTTGATTTCTCGCTTTTGACCGCAGCCAGGCTGCTAGTGATACCCGGGTGTCTTACGCTCCGCTATCTAATGCTAGAAGCCAGACAACAAACCAGTAGTTGCAAGAAGCCAGGAGCAGAGAATCAAATATCTAAATGTTCTTTTCTTGCTGCTAGCATTGACGATCTGTTTGTCTTTCCAACAGCGGCGGCAACAATAATATGACTGGAACACAGGAACCAGAGGTTTTGCCAAACCAACCAGGACAGAAATCTTTAGAATCAAAACTTTAATGTTCGCTTTTCACAATTCTCTATTTTAAATTCATATAACAGATTCTTTTGTACAGGTGGGGGGCCTGCTCATTGGGAGCAATTTGTGTTTTCCTTAAATACATGGAAACACATGAACAGGAGGAGCCAGGGACTGAAGCACTCAATGATCAATAGCCAACCAGCTTGAACACCTGAGCTACAGCCAGTAGCGGTATCCCCAATGCTTATTTTTGTCATTCATCAACTACTCTCCTTCATATGTTTTGGCATAGCAAAAGCATTTGCATTTCATGCCAAGAAAGCAACAGAAAATGAGAAACAGAGAGAGAGAGAGGACTCTGGCGTGGTGGGAGTCACGACATGGCTGACAAACTAACAAGATAAAATGAGTTGTGTCTGACAGAGAGAACGAGGGGGAGGAAGAAAGAGAAGCAAAGTTTCCAGTCTCACTAGAAACTGGCAAATGTCACTCACCGGTTTGCAAAAACTTAAATAAATAAATACATTTATCTAGTGGGCAGAAACACTGGTGAATCCCACATTGGTGCAATCTGATAAACGACAGTTAAAAACCTAAACAGCTGGACATCTGCCATACCTTTTATTTCCTTAGAAAGGTAGCCAGTCATGATTGCATGGCAATTAGTTTGTGCATTGTTGGTTTAATGGAAAGGGTTTCCCTTTGTTTTCATCTTTGGATAGAAGTAACAATGGCCAACATTAACTGGCACTGAAAAGCAACAACAAGAAAAGAAATAAACAAAAGCCAAATTCTCTCAAACTCTTGAGAGACTCTTTTAACTCTTTTGTTTTTCCTCTATCTGTGCATCCCATGGTGGCAGGGACAATGCAAGCAGTCATTAATTATGGGGGAGAAAGTGGAAACACATAGTGTTACATATGTGAGTAGTGAGAGTTAAGGTACTGAGGAGACGAGTTTGGTTTCGAAGGAGAGAAAATGAAGCAAAGGGAAGGAGAAATTCCTGAAGACTAACTCTAACCATCAAGGATGAGGCTTGTTATAGTCTGATTACTTACTGTCAACGAACCTAAAGAAGGATCTACTTTTAGTCTCTAAAATCTATTACTTTGTTTCCCAACTCATCAAATACTGAGGCTTTGGGTTGATGGCTGACCCGACGTACCAAACCACAATGCCGTTTTTTATTTGACGAGTTGGGAAAGAGACTCAACAATCAGCCTTCTTACAGTTTGGACCTTTAATGAGTTATTTGGTGACATGTTCCTTTATTACCACAAACACACAGAGCTGTTTCATGACGTTAGTTACCCTTTTGTTGAAAGGGATCAATCAACTCATTAAAAAACTGCATGAAACTAATGTGGAACAGTTAAATGCAAGCAAGGATTTGCTATGGTGGCATTGTGACTTAATGGATGTAGCCGGTAGTATTTAAGGATACTGATGTAGATGGATCAACATCAGTCATCGGCTTTGGGTCTGAATGTCACAGATATGCAAGTGAAGGACAATGTGAGGTTTTGGTCTTCTAATGGGATTTGTTGACACTAAGAAAAATATATGACATCGCCAGGCTAACCTCAACCTCACCTCCAGAACCAAGTCTTAACCTTAATCTTCAAACAGCCCTTTGAACAAGTGAGAGCCAGACACAATGTCCTCACTTTTCACAACTTGTCCTCATTCTCAATGTTTAAACCTCGGGAACGCGCGCGCACACACACACACACACACACACGTCTGACCTAAAAAGACTGAGATAAGGATAACAGATCAGATTTGACCTTTAAAAAATAACACATTGTCACATTGTCCTTCCCTAAAGCAAGGCCACACACACAAACACACACACACACACACACACACACACACACACACACACACACACACACTAGCCAGGTAATAATTGTAATTGGCTCTCCACTCTCCTTGTTACTGATGGGCAGGTTGCTCCCTTCAGGTTTTACTGCAGTGACTCTCATCCTGGGGTACTCTGTCCTCTGTTGTTGTGACACAATTTATGTGACTATAAAATCATTTGGCATGTGTTTCGATCATTCAGATCTGTGATAAATGTGGGAATAATTCATATTAAAAGCCTAAAGGTTTCATCTCACAATTAAAATAAGTAGCCTGAAGGGGAAGATGAAAGTGATCATTTTGGAGCTGAACTTCACAACTTCTTTGCATTTAAATCTGCCGTCAGGTTCAATATTCTTAGAGCGAACTGAGCCGAGTTAATAACTCAGTTTCCATCGCCATTAAATACACCTTCAGGAGCCTGTTTTTGTATTTTTTTCAATAAATTAAAATCATTCAGCTATTACTGTCATATTGTCAGTCATTCATGTTTCTACTTAATTATACTATTTTGTATTTCATATAATATTGCTACATTTCATTGCCTTCCTGTCCTAATTTCTTTTTAGTTCTGACCTATGGACCATCTCTGACAAGAAGCCTCATCCAAATCTAAAGACATTACTTGTTCAGTCATGCTCAGAACAAGCTCCAATATCTCCTTTCTGACACTGATGCACAGTAAATAGAGCTGGAATATCCCATTGTGGCTGCACTGAGTCCAACCAAATCCCATTTTCTCCCTCCAACCGGAACAAATTCTGTGTCACAGCACTGACGGCTGATGCTGGTTTCAGCACCAAAGCTCCTCAGTTTTCCTTGTGGAGAAGGTGCTGAATCCCCACACGCTAGTAATAGTTGCCTTAAATAAGTTGCTGAGGGCAGGTGACATTCAGTTCTGTTGGGAGCAAACAGCCTGTTTTGCTCTTCTCCCAGAGGAAGTGCTACCCAAAGCAGGAAACAATTCAATAAGTGAATCCTAGAGCGGAACAGAAGCTGGTGACAGACTGTTGGGGTAATTTAGCTACAGGGCAAGATCTCAGTTCACCTTTGATGTGTTTCAGTGTCCACTCTGATTACTTCATTAAAATGAAAACCACTAACAACAGCAACATGGAAGGAAACAGGCAACCATTTGTCTGACAGGTCCTGTCATTTCTTTATAATCCAATAGGAGGTTTCCTGTAAAGAACTATCTCATCGGGTACTGATTAAAGGAAAAATAGAGACAAAGTACTACATTTAGTGAGCTGGGTTGACTTTTACAAGTAGTTGTCTTCAAAGTACTACAGGTTAAAAAACTAAAAGCGAGCTTGAAGGAAAGCTGATGTCCGAACTCCACCATACAAAACACAAGCAACAAAAGTGCGTGTGTTTAATTTTCATTGTACACGTCAGGTATTGGGACAAGTTGATAGTCTCTTTTGTTTAAAGCGACAATGACAAAGCAAAGTGCTAATCACATTGAGACATCAGAACACGCTCCCATACTTCAAAATACAATTGTTTTAGAACAAATAGGACAATGAAATTAGGATATAACCCCTAAACTGGTATTTTTCACTATATAACTTGAACAACTGCAAATAAATGATACTTCATGCACAGACGGCAGCAAGCTTTTAGGCACATTTCTTTCTGCACAAAATGTTGTTGAATTTAATGGCTTATGCATTTGACTGCAGGCAGCCAGAACAAGTGTAAATCTCAACCTTCTAAATCCTTTATAGCAAAATTGCACTGAGCAGCTTAGTCATTATTGACACCCACCGCTACTGTCCCTCTTCTCCCACTCAGGTGCAGTCACGTAAGTACAAAATTGGCACAAGACTGAAAAATCGGCGCCCCTGATGGAGGTGTCACTTCAAAAGAGCAGATTTGGTTTTTGATATTACAAAAATAAAAAAATAAAAACGTACGAATGAAACATTAACAGTAATGAAGTTAACCTGCGACCTGCTCTGCTGCAAAATCCTCAGCGAACTTTTTTAATAATGAACCTCTAAAGAGCAGCCATTGCTCACGAACAAGAACTGAATTGTTTTTTCAGATAAGCAGCTCAAGAAAAGTTAAGCAACCAGACAAACTCACAACAGCCATCATTACTGCCTGTGGCTGACAACCAAAGAGCTCTCAGGTATTAAGGTGTATAATGGACAATGGGCATTGTGGCACACTGTACTTGCTCAAAATCTATTCCCCGGGAACGTAATTTATGGTGAAAACAAGCAAAAAGTGAATAGTGTTTGCTCCTGCTGGCAAAATTTACTACAGTATCCACAGCTTCCCAGCAAAAAAAACCCTTAAAAATGGGAGGTGTGAGATGCTGGCATGTCTGGAGTCTCCTTGCTCTTTCACACACACACGCACACACACACACACACACACACACACAGGCTGCAGGCTGTATACAAACACACCCACACACCTGTACAGCACAACAGGCAGTTTCACTAAAACTGTCAGCTGATGACATGATTTCAGACATGAATTATGAAGAGCAGAGGCGAGGAAGAGCAGATCGATATGACAGCATCTTTCACCGGGTTGGGCAGAGCAGGGGGGGGGGGAGACAGAGGACAGGGAGGAAAGGAAAGGCTGATGTTTTACAGATTAGAAAATCACCTTAGATATACTGAAATTGGCTTGGCTGAACATTTGGACAAAAACACAACAAAAATAGGTAACGAAGAGCCAGAAAAAGGGAAGGAGGCAAATAACGCTTGTGATCTTCGATTGGTCTGTCTGGGAGGATGCACAGCAGAGAGTGAAAAAAGCTCAGAAAAATGGAGAGAGACAGAAAGACAGAGTGTAGGCCAAGGAGAGGAAAAAAAAACAACCTCCCCGCTGCCTGTGCGTTGTACAGTCAGAGACTAAAAAATTATAAATCAATAAAGAGAAGATACAAATTATTTGAAATAGACCGAATCACCATGACGTCGCCCTAACAACAACAATCACTTATTCACAGTCTCTTCCAGGTAAACAAATGGTGGTTGATTTGCATTGCGAAGATGTGAGATGTTCTGTTACATCTTGGACTAACTGCTAGTCTGGGATAAATTCAAGCTGTCAACTTCTTTAGTCTGTGGTTAGTTAGTTAATGTTTTCTTACGAATGAGACATTAAAGCTTCACACATTGTATTGTTGATTAATTAGATGGATACACTTTGAAGTAATATCACAAAAAAAGACAATTCAATTTGATGTATGCTGGTACATTATGCAGGGATTGCTACCTGTTTTTATAAACAAACTTTGTGATTAGTTTTAGTGTTTTACTCTTCGCAGTGTCGTTTACAGAGTTCACAAGATTTAATCAAATTAGTCACTACCATTAAAACAATACTATATTTTGTATAAACATTATTGAGTTGGGTAAAGAAGGATAGTTGGATGGATATATTTGGTTTAGAGTGATCCCAATCTAATTTGAATTTTACTGCGTAAAAAATGACTAACTTGATACAATGCAATTCAGTTTAGCTTTAATTTAATATTTACTGGTAGATAAATAACTTTGAGAGCGCAGAGTGATATCATGCAACTAAAGACTGCAACTGGAATGGGATGCACCTTAGACAACTAGTCCATGAGGATGCCCATGGACATCGACATTTCCTCAGTTCTTATTTGAAGCACTGAATACAAAATGCCCAACAATTATGTATTCCCTAACACCAACAATAGTACACACGGACAGTGGTGCACCGAGTAGCTTTTTGGCCCAAAGGAGGACCGTTATTTTTCTGAGATGCTCCTAACCAGCTATTGCTCATCTTGGTTATCAAATCAGTCTCAACCAACTAACTTTGTTGTTTTCTACAAGTGTATATAGGTGAGTAATTGCCTTTGACTTGGAGGTGTTAGCTTCCAATATACTTTGGAAGTAGTGTCTCAGAGGCTACTTCTCCTTAGAAGGAAGAATGGAGAAGTTTGAGGTACTGACGGTGTATTCAATTATGCTGTGGTTGGTCTCATGTAATGCATTTTGCCTTGTTGATAAATAAACTTTCCTTGCACTCTCTATTAGTGTGTAATACCTTGATAAATGTTGTAGTGGCCACAGGTTAATCAGTGTATTCAAACATAGTCAGTTTGGGATCATTACTTTTTATTTGTGAAGCCACAACATCAGCTAATGTTGTGCTCCATGCTAGAATGTATAATATGACAGGCGTCGGTTCATTCATTAATTCATGCATTAATTACTGTGAAGTCACTCGAGTGTTACCGATGTTGCGAGCAAACAGGGAAGTAGAGAACAGCTTAATTAAGACGAATGGATTACCCGGATACCCATACAAAAATGCCTCAATTTGAAATTTAATTAGATATAATTCATATCAAATAAACATATCCACCTATCCTACAGGGCTTATTATCCCATGGCGAGAGTAAGTCTGCATGCATCCTGTGACCCAGTAGGGCAAGATTATGCTGCCTGCAGTCGCTCGTATATCACCGGAGTCTGAGAGCAACCAGCAGGAGAACTCAAGCCAGCACTATTGGCAAAGATCCCAGAAGTCATTAAGCCCGGCCTCTAGCTGTCATTGTCCCCCCATCCGTGGCTCGTGTGGGGCCCGCGGGCTGAATTTGGGTCACTGCAAGGTTCAGAACCGTTCCAAAGATCCCATAGTGATGAGACATTACCTTTTAATGAAGAAGATTATTAGCAGCATAAAGGAACACCACCTACAGGCTCTTTATAGGTCACTGCAAATGATTACTGACAAACCAGGTCACCTTCTCGAGGAAGATGCCTACTTTAGCCAGAAACTGTGGCTTAAGAGATATAATATGCAAGATTTTTGCATTAAATGTCACTAAACGACTGGATCATTGCTATGTTTTTGATCTACTGCACTTATATTAGTGTACTCCAGGTAATGGTATGTTTCCTTTGGTTGCCTGTTTCCCGGAATAACATCAGAGAGTGAGGAGAGAAGGCCGTTCATTCCCAGTCCAGTTTTCTTTCAGCAAAGTTGATGTCGTGTTACTTTTTTTGGTGGGTGTGGTAAGCCAGTTTTAAACCTGATTCCAGCCCTGAAAGCTCTTTGCAGAGAGAAGCAGTTTCTTAAATCAGTGTCAATACAACGGCTGAAGGCAATTTGTATACTCCTAGTAATCATATCTGGAAGAAAAGAGGATTGTGTTTGGATTGTGTTTTTGGTGAGGGCTTGGGTGGAAGCATCTTGAAAGTAGAATTAATTAAGTGAAGAATAAGATACAAATGTTTTCTGCTTGGACCAAAAGCTGAATCTCAACATGCCCTCAATATCCTAACGATTTTATGTATCTGCAATGCGCTGGGAAGATGAACAACCATGTGTCACTGTCATTGTTTCAACATGTAATTGCAGTGCAAGCGATGTCATTTTTAACACTGATTGCTTGTTGTTGTGAATTTATCATTTCCCAGGCTTCATCGGAATCACATCAGTAGTGTCTGAGATATCAAACAAACATGCAGCGAATAGAGAAACAGACGGAGGACGAGTCAGCCCATAACCCTTCAGAGAATTACTGGGAAATGCATGAGGCTTCTTCTTTTAGCAAGCCAATATTTGGCACTCAGATGTACAGTGAAGTTTGGAATCGCCTGCCACAAAAGTTAGATTCAGCACAGTCAGATGGCTGAGACGACTACAGCTTAGGATGTTATTTCAAGCTTTGAGGTTGTAGAAAGTCCTATTTATAAATAGATTTTGTATGATGGGTTTGCAAAAAAGTCTTGTTTTGTACATGGAGAACAAACGCTATATAATTGTTCAACCAGACTGACAACTGAAAGGGCAGACAGACACTGAGATGATTGACATCTGGTCACTGGTAAAAGAAATTGGAAACTTAGCATCAAAATTTGTTTCACAAATATTCATAGCCCAATTACACCATTGTGGTTCAATAATGATCGTGGGTCACTTACGCTTTTCTGGTCTGGAGAAAACAAAAATCAAAATTAAAGGGTATTTGGGTGATTGTGATGTTGTGAAGTTCTAATCATTTATTTCTTCTTCTTCTTCTTTTGTGGCCAGAACTAATTATACTGTTTTTCTCTAGCCAATGTATAGCCAATAGCCATTACTGAGGGGCAGAAGAAAAACTTTAATACAAGATGATTCCAAACAGTAATGTATTTTAGAATTTGAGCATCCAAAGTCCATGACACTGCCAAAGCCGGGCCCAAATCACATGGCTATGCTTATGTAGATGCACTACCATTAAGACAAATTGAAGAAGTTAGCAACGTGGCAGCTACAAAGTCAGATTTTTTTCTTGCAATATTGAGTCTTATGTAAGCAGTGGCCCAAAGAATAATTTGGGTAAATGTGGAAGTTTGATCAGGTAGGTTGTTTTTGGCTTTGTAAACCTTGGCTGTAGCGGCAAGTTGGTCAACAAGTTGGTTCAACAAACTGATGTTACAACCATATAGGTTGTTTGTGCAAGTAGCTTATTACAATCCATAACTATTGTTAGGATGCAACCTCTAGTGGCCGCAGTGATTATTACAGCAGCAAAGGAAGAAGTCCGGTGGCATAGAATAAAGACCCACAAGGTCGGCGAAATGAGGTAGATGGGTTACACAGAAGAGACTGTTTGCTGTGAGAAACCAAATGTCAACATGATTTATTTTTAACGTGTGTTTATCTACATACGGTAACCTAAATTATGTATGTCTGCATTACTTAAGAAATCAAAGTAATGTACTTCTTTTAAGCCCAATCAATATATTTTCCTAAACATATGCAAGAAGTTTAAGTGTCTCAACTGAACCAAACAGTTAGCGTACACCACAGGTCCCACTGTATGCAGCAGTGATATACTGTATGTTGTTTTGGGAGTCACTGGTAAATGACCTATTCAGTTGGATGTGACTATATCTTATATCTTTAATATGTATCTGTTCGCCTCTTTAAGGACTAAGATATAACTTTACTTTACATGTCTAAACATTTTAGACAGATTTTTTTGGCCAAAGTTCTCGGTCAGAGAAGATAAAGTTTGTGTGTGCAGACGTCCAAGACTGTTTCTATCTCAATGATTACAAAATCACCTGTTCCCTGTCCACTGCAATAAAATATCAGTGCTCATCCATGTTTATTTAATTGTGTTACGTGGTCACCTACCCCAAAGTTGGAGGCTGCAAATCTGGCAGGAGCAGACACGTTGGTTGAGGCGGTGGGGTGGGCGTAGAAGGCATTGATGTTGGCCAGCAGGGTGCTCATCACTGCCGGCACCCCTGACAGCATGTACTTGGAGGACAGGCAAGAGAAATGGCTGTGGAGGGAAAAAACGAAGGGGACATAGAGGAAAAGGGAAGTAGGGATTATGGGAGGTTGGCAGGTTTCAAAGGAGGAAGATTGAGGGTTTAAAAGCAGTACGAGGTTAAATAAAAGGGCAGGATGGACATGGAGAGGGAGGCAAGGAGGATGAGACAGGTGGGGACAGAAGAAAATACGGGTTGAGACGAAGCCAGAGAGATAAATTACAGAGAAGAAGGAGGATATAGTATTAGATGTATAGATTGATTGATAGAGGAGAGGAAACGGAATACGTTTTATTTAAATACAACTTCAGTTTACTCAATGCTTCGCAGTATGATTATTATGTTATGTGATGGTGCCCCTTCGAGATGTTAAACAAACACATAGACCTTCTCTATTCCTTTAGGGTCAAATTACAACATTATTAATGTAATTAAAACTGTGTGTAAATGTGTGTGTGTGTGTGAGTGTATGTGTGTCTGCCCGTGTGTACTCATTGAGTCTCCACCTGCCTGTCAGTGATCCAATCAAATAGCCTGGAAATGTCTGAGGTGGCAGGTCATCTTTTCTCATTAGATGAGATAAACTAATTTGCATGTTGTTTATAGTTCATGACAACCCCGCCCACCGCTCATCACACACACGCACACACACATACACACACACACACACACACACACACACACACAGGCCTATAAATACTGTCCAAGCACAAACTATTTCCTGATTTGATTTACCCGCACATGCACTCAATCAGCTGACATCATGCCCCGTTGGATGAATTGAATGGGAAGTGCCTGGAAAACTTATATTCATAAATACACACACACACACACACACACACACACAGTCCTCTACACTGAACTTACGTCATGGCCTGGTATATGGACTCGATGCCGTAGCGCATGGCGAACTCGTCCACGATGTCCTGCTGCACCTCATCAAAGTAAACCTTCCACGCATCGTCTCCTTGAGCCGCTGGGATCTTCACCACGCCACCTCCCTCCACATCCGTTGAGTAGTGGAAGATGTTCTACAAAATTAAAAGGATGAGTAAACGAGAAAATATCCGCAGTGCTCCAAAAAGTAAACAACTGGTGACAACAAACAGTGAGCTGAGATGTTGTGGCTTCAAAAGTTGTTGAAAAATCATCACGATCAGACACAATTTTGAAAACTTTTGGATCATGATGAGTGTTAATATTACTTTTCTGGCCACTTCTTGCACTATCAAAAGTTTACATGATTTGCCTATACATGTGAGCAGCTTTGAACTGACAAAGGATTTGACAAAAATGAAGGACCTTCAATAACCAGATCTAAGTCTCTGATAATAAACTCTATTACATCATAAAAAAACAGGATACATTTCCTGTATTTTTATTCATTTCATTTAGTGCTAAACAGTTATTAAGCTATTGAAAGATCAATGTTTTTCTGGGGGGGGAGAGGAGCTCCTGTTGGTACTGACTTTCACCCTTTTTACTTTCAAGATCTTTTACGTGCACAAGAAACTTTATTAAACACAGAATGAGAGGAAATATAGGAAAAAGCACAATAGGTCTCCTTTAATTCAGCATTTTATTGACTTTATAAAACACATTTTCATGTCTTGTGTCAGGGCTCAGCATCAGCCTTGGTAGTGCAAGTTGCATGATGTGCAGGTGAAGAATCTCATACATAAAAGTGATGTAAAATGGCTATGTATGCCTTAGACATACAGTTGTAGATGTGACATATATATAAGTCACCATACACACTTATATCACCAGACTGCATCAAGACGATAGAAAAGTCTGAATCTAAAAATTCGGATCAAACATTTGGATTTTTCTGGAGCTGGTGGCAGCTTCCTTGTCATCTCTGTTGAGAAATGCACATGTATAGCACTGATCCGGCATCGACAAGCATGAGCATGACTGCAGTTACAGTTATTACAGTGTGTGTGAGTGTGTGTGTATGTGTGTTACCTCATGAAGGCATGTGTACTGTACGTGGTAGGGGGCCACCTTCTCCTCCCCTTCAATCTCCACACTGATCTGAAGTCGAATGGCACCAGACACTGCAGACTTGTCTGTTCTCTTTTCTGTAAAGACGCACAAACACATGCAAACACACACAGACCCACACACGCACACACATACTCACAATTAGTCTGCAATGATGCATCGCTCATGGCTGAACTTAAGTTGAACTTTGAATGTAGGATGACCACTGAAACGCTCAGTGCTCCAAAATCTGTTCTAATGGGCAAAACACACACACATACACACACACATGCACACACGGCCAATCACAGAAATGTACACACACACACGCACGCACTATGTTTCCCCTATTCAAATGGTGGTGAGTGACGACATACCCAAGTTGTACCAGACGTCCATCTCTCCGCTAAGAGTTCGGACCTCGATGATGCTCTGACCCAAGAAGTCATCAGATTCCCTCTTCAGACGCTGCTTCACTCGTGACTTGATGTCATCGTCTTCATCCCAAACCCGCAACTTGATGCGATCTGATGAGTTGTGGCACTCACTGTGGAGACAGGGGGAACAGGAGGGTTTGGGGTGTTCCCTTAATAAATGAAGAAGCAGAAGGCTGAGGTCGAAGGTTTGCTAATAAACATATGTTCAAAAAAAACTTCAAAAGTTGTGCACCTCATTATCATTATGTGTTGATGTGCAAGGACACACGAAAAAAGATGTTGGATTTATGTACTGACCAAGCAAGTGTAAATCAATAATATTCAAGCCACTCTCTAATGTCAGAATGCTTTACACATATGTTCTTTTTTTTACCTATATTGTAGGGCTGGGCGGTGTGGCATTAAGATAATATCGTAGTATCTTATTGTGTACATTATATATCTCAATATTTAAAACTGTTGTCAAAGCAAATTCATATATTTTAGGGCTGGGCAACAAAATCAAACATCATAATTCTTTGACCAAATACATTGAAATCGATACAGCAAGAATATTTCAGGGTTGACTGTTGATACATTAACAAAATGTGAACACCATGAGATAGAAGTACAACGGTCTGGTAAGTTATGGAAACTGTAACTGTTAACTGTAATGCACTAAGTAAAGTGTAAACCAGGAAATGACAACACTTATGTTGAGATAGAACAATTTCCAAAATCCTAAAATGACATATATTCTCATATCTCCGGACTGACGTTGACGAGCGGTCGCGCACCCCCCCCCCCCGACAGACGGTGCGCCGCTATACTAAGAATTTCTGGGGAGAACCCTGTCATGATAACGATATATATCGCCCAGCCCTACTATATTGTGATCATACCTAGTGGAGAGTTTTGACCCTCTATTTCCCTTATGCATATGTCTATAAAAATGTCATTATTCACAACAAGAAGCAGAAAACATTTTAAGAGCTCACAGAAACACTAATCTGTGTAACAGGTGCATTAGCATTCCCAAATATGATATACCTAATATTCCTACTGCTACAAATAATCTAATTCAGATAGTAGTAGTAAAAAAAAAGTACAAATTACAAATTGACAGACAATATCAAATTTAAGTAATTAAGTACAATTTATATACACTTTTAATTCCACTACATTTATCTGACAGCTATAGTTGCTTCAGATAAAATATCTAATATAAAAACATGAGTTTACACAAAATATTTCATAGCTAGAGACAAACAAATCCACTCAACCATCTAATATAAACTTTTTAATGCAATAATGCAATAATATATGCAATGGATGGCACAAATACAACATGCTATATAACTTATGATATGATAGTTTGAATGCATGACTTTTGATGGTACCATACATTTTTTACAGTGTGGTGGCACGGCTGGTTCATAAGACTCATGAGAGAACCAATCAGGCACCCTGATGCTAACAGGAGAATCAGTGCTGACAAGAGCTCTGACGTACAAAAATAAGCGAAAACACCTGAGTGGGTTTAACATCTGAAACCTCCTTCCTACCCATCCAAGGGGATCATCACCGTGGGTTTTGTTTTCATGCAGACCACTGAGCTCCAGCTTTGCTTTATAACCAGGCAGAGAATAACAAGCTCAACTTACAAGCTGAACTTTTCCTCCCAGACTGGGTTCAGGTTGCCGTAGATGGTCTTTGTTCGCTTCTTGGTCTTCCCAACTTGGATCGTGACATACGGGTCACTGGAGCCCGTCCTGTCCTTGGCCTGGAGACCCTGTGCACTGACGACTGATAAAACACACACAGAGACACACATAAACAGAGGGAATGACTATGAAAATTGCATAAGAACAACAAAACACCTACTCTTTAACCTCGTCTTTCTGTCTCATTCACACACACACACACCGAAACACAAGATATCACCCACACGGTTATGCAAAGCCTCGTAACACAATACTCACGACTCACAGGCAGATGTTGGGTAACAACATTTCACACCATATTACTTAAACAACTGTTGTCAAACGCTGTTCTACTGTTCTGTGCAACAAGTTGTCGAAGTTTAAGACTCCTGGCTTTCAAGGAAAAACAAGCACAGAGCAGACACAGAGTTCGATTTGAGAGTAACCACTATGCTCGGATTACCAACACCAACATGCGTATCCGTTGTATTTGCAATTTCATTATCGCCCTTTGTATTGTGCATATTGTTTCTGTGCCAGGCTGTCAAGACAACAAAGCAGCACATTCAATAAGAAGCCGTGTCTGTGACACATCAGCTCAAACAGTGTCAACACAATCGGTACAATGTGTTTGCCTTGAAGACCGTCTGTCTGGCTCCACAGTTTTCCAAGTTACAGAAAAACTGTTGAAGAGATGGAGATTAAAGGCTCATGAAACGAGTCTGGAGAGATTTCTTCGAGGTAAAAGGTCAACAGGTACCACAGAGGTTGTTTAACTGAAGGACGGTTGACGTGTGTCATGAGCTGTCTGGGCTTGCTTGGTAAACAAGGCTGTACACCACTGAAGGGTGTTGCCCTTAGAAGAACATAAGTTGACCTATTTAACCAGGAAGAATAAGAGGGAGCTTCCTCGTCTACCCCTGAATGTCCAATACCTCTGCAATTTTACACCAAAGCTGTATATGCAAGGTTTTTTAAGCGCGGATAAATCCACCAAAAATGCGTCTGACTTTTGACATTGCCGTAAGAAGACTTTGCCCTAATGTCATTCCTTGTGCATCATGTTCGTGGTCAAGACTGCGCCAGTACAACAGTAGAAAGCAGCAGATCATAGACCTCACCACACTAAATAAAGATAAGAGAGCAGCTAAGCACATTTCCTGAAATGTTGAAATATTTCTTTAAGTAATCAAACTTTTAACTCTCCAGATAGCAGTTCCACATTCAATACAAGTGCTTTCTTTATCCTAAATGTTAAATCTGTGTGCCAAACTGAGAGGACCTGATTGTGTCAGTTAACAGCAGGTCAGGGTCTGCTTTATGTGGATTGGTTAATTATGGCCAATATCGTCCCCGTCTGGTGTATCTGGTCAGTGCATATTGTGCGTTATGGATTTGCCTTTTTTGCACTTTCACATACAGGTGAAAGCCATATTCTCAAGTCCAACATCTATATCTTTCTTGATATTTGGAAAGAACACCAAGTGTTTTGATTTCCACCGCACTTCAAAGTCAACATCCCCCCAGTCCACATCATGTCCCTATAACACCTTTGCAAACGGTTTATTCAGTGTCGCTGACTGATCCATTTTTATCCGCGCTAAAGGGAATTTTGAATATTAATTGCTGGAGATATTCCCTGATGAAATCAATGAATTCTTCAAAGAACTCTCTGTGGAGCCTCTTCTGTCAGTTCACCATCAAGTTCAATCACAACTTGGGTTGAGTTTGAGTTAAAGTGAGCATTTTTTGAGGACATGATTGATTAATGTGAAATGAAAAAAAGCGAATGATTCATAGATGTGTTTGGAAGAATGTTTGTTTACTTTTCATCACTATGGTTAAGAGGGAACAGCATTGGCTAAAGCTACATGACAAATATACAAATATTATATTTGAACAATATCAGGGATTTTATCTTTGCTGTAGAGACTTTAGTTATGTGCAGCCACACTGGATGATAGACAACTTGCCTGTTATAAAAAAAGGTTTGATTGTGTAAAAATCTTTTAATTGAATATCAAAATGCCTCTAACAGTTTTCAGGATCTGTTATTATGTGATCTGACCTTGATCAGCATAAAAGTGAGTAACATCAATCACCACCTGACCATGAATGAATTTAAAGAAGAAAATCTGTCCCCATTTCTCCTCTTTAATGAAGCTATTCACTGGGGATTGGGAAGACAAGGTGTGATGGCTGCCATGGCAACACTGCTGCCACTATATGGTGTGATGTGACTGGTTGCTCCGGTAACAGCGGATGATGTTTGGCAAGGGGAGGAGAATCGGAGTAGGTGGGGAGGGGGCATGTCTATTCAAATTAGTAAAGCTTGTAGATAAACAAAGTTTCTCCACAGATCAGAACAAGACTGTTAGATAAAAAGACCAAAACATTCAATTGTGGAGTAGTTTCTTTTTTTGGGTTATTTATCTGGGGAAACCTGAATTGCTCTGGTGCAGCGACGCTCTGTTTCACATTCTCACATTTCACAGGTGTCTGTTCCGTGTTCTTCAGGATTCTTGAGGGCACACTGTTGATGAGTTTTACAATCCAGATTTCATACACCGTTGTGGGATTCGGATGCCTCACATAAGAGCTTTCCTAACCTTCTACCACTGTCACACATTTTTAAACTGTGCCTGAAAAGTGATCTGAGGTCGGCTCAAGTCAATGTCTCAACTCCTGTCCTCCCATTAAGAATTTATGAAAAGCTGTTAGCAAGAACTTGGTTAACTACCCCCGTTCCCCGACTGAGTTATGTGTGCAATTTATGCTTCTCGGTAAAGACAGCTGTTATACATAATAAAATGTTCTATCAGGTATTTAACATTACAGTATTTCCCATACATTAATAGTCAAATAAAAAAAAAATGATATGATTGAAATAATGTCATGAATGACAATTATTCTGGCCACAATAATCATGATATAATGCTCATCTTGTACCTTGCATTTTCCATTATTGAACATACAACCTGACACTAAAGAATGAATGCATCAAAGGGCTCGGTGAGAAAACGGTGAGAATGTAGCCTCGAGTTCACTCTGCAGATTGACTTCACATGCAAACATGATCCACACCGCACAAGTGTGGATAAATTTACACACAGTATCCTGTTGCTCAAAGCCTTGCGGACCCTGTTCAGATTGTGTAGGTGCATCAGTAATAATGGAGAGACTGGAGAAGAGAGCGTGATAGGAGAAAAAAGAAAAGGGCTGACAGGTTGGATGAGCTTTTCCTGTCTCTCTCACTGTACGTCATGGATTATATCATCACACAATGTTTTTTCTTTATTATTTATGTACATTAAGCCATTTATTAAACGTAAATGTCAGGGTTTCACTGAAGGTTTCTGAAAATGTAGTTTTTATGCCTATTATGTGCATCTTTCAATGGCGAGTAGAAAAAGTACTCAAGTGTTAATAGCTGGTAAACAAAGAGAGACAGAAGCGATTAAGAGTGACCTTGTTCTCAAAGCTCTTCTGAAAGACTTCTGCAGTACATTCAAGCTTTCACTGTGCAAACTAAATGTTTCCTATTGAGTGGTAAACTGTATATGTATATGTATATGTTCTTCTTTTTATAGTAAAAAAATTCACTGGACGTACTGTTGATGCTGATCTTGGCCGACCACTTGGAGGTGCCGTCCAGGACGCTCTGCTTGATGCTCTTCATGTGCTGGACGTGAATCATCTTGGTGACGCTGAACAGCTTCCGGATCTCCTCAAAGATCTCAGGCTTGTTCCTCTCGCGGATCTTCATCCTGTCTTTCATAGCCATGATGATGTGCTGCGTCCGGTCCTCTGCCCCGGTCTTGGAGCTCTTCTCTGCCGCTCCTGAATAGGACAAAGGTGGGAGAGAAAGGCTCGTACGATGAGCTCCAGAGGGTTCTACATTACTTTTAGGTTTATGATTGTTTTATTTTGCAGATTCACCAGGTTTTCTGGTGTTACCCTTCATCACATTACTTTGTATCCTGTGGCATCATTTTGCTCTGAAACTTCATGCAAAAATCAACTGGTACATTCAAATATGAGTTTTGCTTGTAGTTCATCTCTTTTGGGTTTCCATTTTTTTTGTAGTTAAAGAATGTTACTCACTCTGCAGACAGTCAGCGTTCAGCAGCTCTTGGCATTTCTCATGCACTTTGACCCCGCACTCCGCACAACGCATACCCTGCCGCGCGATGCCCCACAGCAGACCCTCGCACTCATAGCAGTAGGTGGGCGTGGTGGCCGTCCACACCTCGAAATTGTGAGGCGTGGTGCAGGAGATGGGGTAGATCAGAGCTTGGAGGGTCTTCTTGTACACATGGTTCTTCTGCGGAAGCGGGAGGAGGAGGGGTGAGACAGAGGAGAAGGCATAAGAAAAGAAGCAGAATAAGAGAAAAAAAGGGCATGCCAGAGTTTCTTAAGAAGACGTGCCAGGAAACCAGAAGTGTGAAGAAGTCAAGACAAATGACAACAAGGTGAGTGAGACAAATACAACAAAGCACAGAGAAAGTGTTGGAGGTAGACAGCAGGAGAGGTGGCACAAGAGATCGGCGGTGCAGGAAGCAAAAACCTAGAATGAGCCAACAGCAAATTAAAGAAGATGACTTAGCAACTATGTAAGCTCCGGTAGTTTTTATCCTGGACACTCTTATTTGGTGAAATAATTGTGTGCACACCATCAATGCATTACAGATGATGGAACATTTCGGGTCATGTGAAGCTAAAATAACAGTGTGTGGTTATGTATGACAGTGTTAATTTGTGTTTTTGTAATTCTTGGCTTCCTTACTGATGAACTCAATTCTGCTGTTGTCCAGTGTAGGAGGAGTGTGGGAGGAGGTGAACACATCTCCACTGGATGAGAGGACACCTTCACTGGGAGCCCAGTTTGATTTGGTAAACACAGTATTTGTATAGTGAGGTATGTGAGTCCTTATCATCAGGCGGATTCTTATTATCATTATATAATATAAATAGCAATACAGTGAATGATATCCTTCTTTTTTGGTTTTGTTGCTTTTGTCTTCACTTCCTTTAATCTCCTGTCACCTCCCCCCTTGTTTCTCTCAGTCTTGCTGTAACAAGCTTTATAGATATATCCTTTTGGAATTGTTTGTGCGTTTTATATTTATTTTTTTGTTCCTGTGCTTTTACATGATTCTATTACATCTGATTTACTTCCTTGTCACTGTAAAGATCAAACACATTTTTATAGATTGTAAGATTTCCACTATGTCTTCGACCATTATTGCCGGTGTTATTATGACTGAAAAAATATAAATGAACGAAAATGTTAGAAAACTTTCATTTCCCTCTGCAAATCCATGTTGTCCATTTTGTTTGATCGGCATTGATTCGATAAACTAAAAATACAGAACTATAACATGTTTCAATGTTCTCAGGATTTCCATTTAGTATAATCACACAGTTAAACATTTATTATTTCAAAATTGGCAGTTGCCTCATTCGCCTCTGTATCATTTTTTGCTGAGCTACTTTATCCACTTGAATAATTAATGTTTCACCTCATATACTGTAATAACCAGCATGACTCGACACAGTGAGCCCGGAAAAAGGCAGGAAACAAACAATAATAAAACAATAATATAACCTCATCCAGTCGGTGATGACTTGCTGCTCTCTTACCTCTGTTGAAACCTGACGCTGCCTAAAGCTGACTCAGCAAAATTCAGAGCGTACAGTATATTGGCTCCTCAGCAAATGGATCAACAGGAGGACAGTTGGCAAGAAAAGTGTGAAAAAGAGTGTGCATGGGTGGTTGTGTGGACGCCCATCAGCTGGAACCAAGGTGACAGCAAGTTTTCCTTAACATCACTCTGAAATGTGTGCGGTGTGTGCGGTGTGTGTGTGTTTGTGTGGCATATGTATTTGGCCACTCACAAGCTCTTCGTCTTTCAGGGAGGTCCGTGTGGCCAGTGTGTGGGCGAGTCCAGCTTTCCTGGACTGTATCATAGACTGGAAACAAGAGAGAGAGAGAAAAAAAAGCATCAGTCATAAACAGCCATAGAGAGAAGAAACAAACAAGGTAAAGGGAAAAGAAAGAGCCGAAGAAGGTTTTCGGATGAGAATGTCAGTAAATCAGTTGTCTGATGTTGGGCTCTTTCAACTTTCAAGGTCGTGGAAACTCCTCGCTATTGATGACACACTTTCTGAAAACACGCCATACACCTCGCTTCTCTTGAGGAGAGACTCTAACACGTTTGGTTTACTACATTTGTGAGGATCTACAATTAATGTAGCAATGTTTCAAGTTTTTTGGCCGCTGCTTCAGATTTGGATACTTCAATAGACTTTGAAGTATCATACACTGTTTAATACTCAACTCTGATTTGAGCCTAATTAAAGCTCATTAGAGAGATGTTGCACCAAAAGAGTAGTTTTATATGTGTGGAAATATGCTTACCTGCTCTCTTCCAGAGAGATTAATGAAAAGATTGGTGCCGCTTTCATATCAATAGATGACCCCAGAAATGTTTTATTGGGGGAGGGGGGTTTAGGGGTTTGGGCCATGCATTTCTTATTTTCAAATTTTTAAAAATATTTTTAACTTTTACTTAATACTCAATATCAGAAGCCTATTATGCATACAACACTACTTACTGAAAAGAGTATTATGCATATGCATCCCTCTCAGGAAGGAGGTGGCACTCTTGAAGAGGGCGGGCACTTTTGATGGCCAACAATTATATCAGGAGATCCTTTTGTTACTAGTATTTGTGCTAAGCTAAGCTAATTACCTGTTAGTTGCGGCCTTAAATTCAATGGACAAATATGAGAGTGGTATCAATCAACTCGCTTCACTCTCCGTCAGAAAGTGGGCAAGTGTATTTCCCAAAATGCTGAAATGTCCCTTTAAGAAACAATGGTTTTCCTTCTGCAGATTCTTTTGTATCATGCTCTGTAGTGTTTGGTAAAAGTGTCACTGTAGATGTGCTGCAGTAGGATGGTTTGGACAGGACATGGACAGTCTTCCTTCATCTCCAGCTTAAACAAAATACTGAAGATAAAATACAGTTTTCATCCTACAGTAACACTTTCAAGCTCTTCTACACCTGCAAAATGTCCTTGAAATACCCAGAGTGGCTCTGGTTACAGCATCTCACTGACACATGCTGTCAGTTATCATTAAGTCTAACTGATTACTGCCATCTGTTTGCTACAGGAGTCTGTGCAAGGTGGCGTCTGTGATAGCTAGTGTACCTGGTTTAGCTTACTTTAAGTGACATTAAAGATGGACTTGGAGTCACACACAACTCTGGAGATGTTATTCCACAATCTCTCTGCACATATTTTTTAGTTACGTGAGGACAAATAATGCAAAAGTCCTTAAGGCCTTTACAGACTGGAGGCATTTTTTTTGAGTGAGTATGGGTGTGGATCAAGATAAAGGGATGGAGTTAGGGATTTTATCTATCTTTAACACTGCAAGATGTTTTTACAACATTTTTATTAGTTTCTCAGGAAATAATGCATGGATCTTGAAGAGAACAGTCAGGCATATGTAGGTGGTTGGTTTCTATGAGTCTTATTTGACTTGCGGGCTCTGAATAAAAATGAGGATCTAGTAGACTCAAATAAGTTTTGTTTGATATCGGATAAGGCTTGAATGAATTAAAGAGTTTGGCTTAGACTGTTAGCCTTTTTTCGGTCTCATCTGCACAATTTTGTGCTCGTCTCTTCAGTCTGTTTGTCTATCTCTTTGTGATTTTTGAAAGCTGACATACTACACTAATGAAGTCAGACTGGATTGTCCCTGAGCCTTTTTATCCCTTCAAACCTCATGGGTGCTTTTGTGCTCAGACTTCTGCTGTGACCTCCAATCTGGATTCATTTCAAGTCAAAGTTTCTTTCATCAGATGAGTCAGCTTTCTCAGATCTCAGTCACAGCGGCTGAATATTTGCAGCTCTAGCCACTCTCGTTACGTCTCCCTCGAGTACTTCAAAGTAAATGCGAGACTGAAGAGAGCAAGAGACAATTTACGACATTTACTAGCATTTGTTTGTCTAGAGAGGCAGGTGTGTTATTTAGTTGTTGACTTGACTTGGATTGCTGCAAAACAGATGTGTTAATTAAGGGACCTGTGGTAAAAAGCATCTTGCCCTCTGAGGACCAATCAGCTGAGGGGAAGCTGAAAGCATTCACAAGAAGGAATTGATTTTTCTTGTGTTTGTCAAAACTTTTTGTAATACTGGGGAACAATGACAGATTTTTGTGTGAGGCTGTGCTAGTTTTCTCCAAACACACAAAAAAAGACTTCACACAGAGTAGATCAAAATCTTTTCTCATGATCAGGACCATCTGAGAGTTTGAAACAAGCCTATTAAAAAAAAAAAGCACAGCAGCTGAAATCTCTCCTCTTTTACTCACCATAGCCTTAGGGCGGACAAAGGGAGGGAGACAACATGTGCAAGGAAAGAGAACAAGAAAAAAGCAAAGGTTAGAGACAAACCAACGGCAGCTTCCACCTTGAATCCAGCAATTCCGAAAAAATCCTGTGTGTAGCCTTCAAGTTATCATTCTTGATGGATCAAATTAGCAGATTTTAACAGGTGTCACTAACATGGTGTCACTCAGACAGCCTGTTAACATGACAATTTCATTGTACATTGTGTGTATAGTGACAATAATAAATATTTTCAATGCTAAAGTAAAAGCAAACGTCATTTAAACGGACAAAAGTGAGGCTGCATCTGGTGAAAGCAGTTGCAAAGAAGAACCAAAGAAACCCCACATACATTATTTTTATTGTTATATGAACAACATAAAGATTTGAATCATGCTCAGAAAAAAAGCCATGAAAGCCATAATTTAAATAGTGGTTGATTTAGAGATATTTGTGTTTACTGTATATATCATGGAGGGCTTTATCCCTGAAGATAAAAACATGTGAAAATAGGATAATTGTTAGGATTAATATGATATGATATGCAACTTCCCAGCTCAATGTTTACATTGAAGCTCATCTAAGATTAAACAACCGGGATCAAATGTTGATCAAATGTTTAGTGATTTGGTTTTATTCTCTCTGTTAAAGTATGAGCAGCCAAAAAGAAAAAAATATCACTTTGTTTTAAACAGATCGTCACATGTCACTAGCAGCTAGAGACTTGAAACTTGAATTAAGCTGTCATCTCTGAAATTGTCATTATCAACTAATCAGGCAACCGCACTGTAAATATATTAGAAATGGTTTTATATGGAGTGTGTCTGTGGCCACAGTAGCTAGGTAATTATGTAAGTAATGCATTTCTTAATATAAAGCACCCACACCACCATCAGGAATTGGTGACTTGAAGCCATGCTGACAGGTCCATATCCATTGATTTCGCTACCGTGAATGAATGACATGGCACCTTATTGATTCAATCTAGGTTGACTCCCTGAAAATCCTCTCAGAAAGCTAACACCGGGCATCCTGATGACCCTCAATATCGTGTTTGATTGTTTTTGATTTGGTGAGTGGATTTATTTTGGGCTCAGTTAACGACACACTCACTTCTGTTATTGCTTTTACTTATTTCTTAATTTTCTTATCTTAAATACGAATACTGTTCAATTTACTAAAATAATGAGAAAAATATTTCTGAGCCTATCATAAAAGTTGAGGCTCTGTGAAGGTCAAAAATTCTTAATCAGGAGGCAGATATTGAGTGATGCATACTCACCAGTTCACTAACAAGGGGAATGGGCCTCCTCTTGCGAAGGTCTGGCATGCTGTCAATACCAAAGGGCGCGTTTCCCCTGTATAAACAGACAAACAAACACCCCAATTCACTGATCAGTATTTAAATAAGGAAAGTCCTGGTGCAAACACTGCATCAGGTAATCTTATTCTCATTCACACACACACACACATACACATCAAAAAGTGTTTACTGACCCTGGCTTGGCCCATGGGTGCTTGCTGGGGTCATTATCTTGATCTCGGCTCTGAAATAGAAAGTCAAAGGTCACAAATTTAGCCTTTTGAAGGCAGACAGATGTTACTGGTTTCATGGCACTGGAGCATGCACGAGAGAAACAAGAAAGTGAGAAGAAAAAACAGGAGAGAAGCACTGGGACTGAACTGGGTTGGTTGAGTTTCAGTACTGCATGCAAAACAGGAAGATTCAATCAATCATGTTGTCCCCCTATATATATATGAGCTTCATAAATCTGGTTTCACCTAATAAAGAAAACACCTAACAAACCACACACACTCCCAGTAAACACATCCTAAATATTGACTTTTGCTTCCTGACAGCTAGTAAAGAAAACACCACAGTGACATACAAACACTGTAGCTTGACAGACCTGACATCAATATTATTTTTCATCAATATTGTGTCCTAATCAATACTGTACTGCATTCTTATATTTATGACTGGAGAAACAAATATTCTTAATAGGGCTCAGATGCATTGAGGCTGACATATAATAAAACCTAAAAACATTTCATTAGCATTTTCCAGAAACTGACAGAACACAATATAAACACAACAGAAAGGAAAATTAAATCAAGAGAAGCGGACATGAGAAAATGTCAAAAGAATATACGGAAAAATATATATAAAGGAAAGGACATCATCTTTTAAGATGTCATGAAAATAATGTTGACGGGAGATAAACCACAAAAGAGGTAACCTGATCTCCATCTTGACTTCCGTCTGTAAAACAGCATAAGAAGAAAGAATCAGAAAACACAAACAGTCAAACACAATTTTGACTTACCATGCGAAATAACAAGACACACCCAAGTTTATTCATGCTGTTACAAATGCTTGGGCAATGTTAAAAGCAGTGCCGCCATTTACTTTTCAGATAGAGGGGGTCTATGTATAATTTATCCTGAAAATGACTCTTAATATTTCCCTTCTCCTTCCCCTTTAATGTCAGGCTTGCTTTCCAAGGAGATAATTAATGTTTTCTAATTCAGCAAATGGCTACTGCTGGAGCCTTGGAAAAGAGTAAGGGACTTGCATATGGCAGGTGATACATTACTCTTAAGGGAGTAAAAAATTATAGTATCAGCAGAAACCATTCGGTATAGCAAATACCCAAGGGACCTTTTGGTAAACGGGCTCATTTAAATTTGCTGAGTGAACATACCAAAAGAAAATACCAGCGCCTATCCTTTTATAAATGTACACATTGCACTGCAACCATGACAGACCAAAGGGTTTTGGCAACAGTGAGACATTGTGAGGACAAAAGGGTGGGGTTGAAAAGGAACGTTTTCGAGTAAACAAAGCCAATACTTTCTGATAATTAAAAGTTGAATAAAAAATGTATACATTTCAACATACAATAATGAAAATAAATTCAAATAACCCTTAATGTACAAAAAAATGCCAGTGGTTGTTTAAAGCATGAGGTGATAGTAAAATGAAAAAAAGAAGGAAAATCAGTGACTCAAAATGAATGAAAACTCAAAATGTGCAGATTGAAACAAAAGATGACTCTGACTCAAAATCCAATGGTGACTACCTGGCTCAAAGTCTTCTTGAGAGAAGGTGGACATGGTCATACTGGTGAGGTTGCGCCTGGTCTCCCTCTTCTCCCTCAGAATCTGCTGAAAGGTTCTCAGGCACTTCAACCTGCGTTCATCCATCTGACTTATCTCTGTGGGTTGCTCCGCTGCATCTCCTTCTGCTTTGCCCACTGGAGCCATAGAATCTGTGGTGGACGGCTGTGGCACCTCATTTTCTCTCTGCTCCTCTGGTGCTGCATGTTCATCAGCCAAGAGAGAAACTGAGAGGGATTCTGCAGGTGTGAATTGCGAAAGCTGGGCTACAACGGTTAGATCTGCAGGAACATCTGCAGGGCCTTCTGCAGGTTGTTCTGTAAGGCCATCGGTTGGAGGCAGTGCTGCAGTTAGACTGGAAATTGGGTTAGGGCAGATTGAAAGTTCTTCTGTGCATGGAGGGACCTTGTCCGAAGAAGTGGGATAGTGGCAGGTGTCTTTGGACTCCAATTTAAGGCTGTTGGTGGCTTCTTCAAGCATAGGTTCCACAGAGAAAATATCTAACTTGTCTAGAGTATTGTTTTTGCTCAATTCCCCTACAGCATTCCTATCATCTACCACATCACCTTTTGGTGTTTTGTCAGATGTTTGTTCAAATTGTGCCTCGTAACATAAAGGTTTTGAAGTTAACTCAGCTGCAGGCAGATCAGAAGGCATTGATATTTCAAAATCTGTTTCCTCTCCAGGATTCTGTGGTCCAGGTACTTCAAGTTTGCGCAATGCTCCCCGCAAGGCAGAGCTAAAATCAAGCACAGCTCGGCCTATGCGCTTGACAGTGAAACCACCAGCTTGGACGTCTGGATTGTCAGAGAGAGGGAGTCGGTTTTCTAAGCTTTGGTTACTGGCTTCAGTCTCTTGGATATATGGTTGATCAACATCAGCTACAGTGGTATATAAAGATGACTCATTCCATGTCACTGTTGATGACTCTTCGTAGGCTAAGTAATTTTCCTGATAACTGTCAACTTGACAGTCTGTCCTGTAGCTCAGGTCATTTGATTGCCTGTAATCAAATTCTCCATCATGCCTGTCAACTGAATGGTAACCAGAACTTTGAGGGTAGGAAAAATCTGCAGCACACTTATATCCTACAGTAGGGTTTTCAAGGTTGGTAGCTGTTGGAACATGAATACCAGATTTGGTCTGAGGCCTTCTCCTCCGTGACTGCCACTCGTCCCTGCTAGAAGTGCTGGCAGGTGAGTTGTAATGTTTCCCAGAACGAACAGAGAGATGTTCTGAACTTTCCGTGGAGCACTGCCCAGATGTACCATATCCTCCTGCACCTCCGTAATGATCCCAGCTACTAGCTCCCTCACAGCAAAGAGGGCTCTCACCTTCATGCTCACCTAGACTCCTGCCGCTAAGATAAGCAGTTTGCCGATGCCATGCAGATTCCCCAGTGGCACTGTGTGGTGGTCCAATGCTTGTCCAATGTTCCTCCCCATCATCAGCTCTTTGCTGCTTCCTGCCATGACTACATGATGGTCTCTCTAGATCTGACTCAGACTTAGAACTATGACCAGAAGACAAGGAGCTGGTGCTTGGACAGTCTTGGCCATCCTGCCTTTCAAGGTAGCCAAAGCTGAGTTTTCTTGCTATGGCGCCTTCTGGGATATCTGAGCTATGGTCAGAAGTATCCTCTTGTTCTTCCAGCTCCTGATGATCAACTGATTCAGCTATTGGGGACACAGTAGATTCCTCTGGCCTGGGTAACAGTAATTCTCCATGGATGCTATGGCGCTCATTGGGGACTTGGTGGAAAAAATTTGAACGAGACTTTGGCATTGCACTCCCCAAACTGCCATAAGCACTAGCAGGCCTTCGGCGGGGGGATTGTCCATCTTTGCACCCTACCCCTGACCAGGTCCCTGCATGTACCCCTGAACCAGACTTGTTGCTGGAACGAATGCCCTCAATCTCCAACAATACAGCATCGACACAGGATGATACTTCCTCAACTGACCCACGAACAGAGGTCAGGTAATCCCTGAGGTCAGAGATTTCCTCCTGGATCTTGTTGATCCCCCTCAGCTCTTTAAGAATGTGCTCAATGACAGCACTTGACTCCTCCTCTTTATCTTCATCCTCTTCCAGCAGTGTACCAGGGAGAGCTCTGTTGAAGTTGTAGTCAACGCAGTCCCCAGTGGAGTAGGGTCTCTTTGGCCGAATACAGGGTGAAGCAAAATCCCTACGAGCTTCTCCTGCAAATTTAGTACCATTCATGTCTGAGCCTATTGGACTGTAGTGCTGGAGTGGTCCCATCTGCTCAGGAGTTGCCCGAATTTCCCCCTCAAAGGAGATTCGTTTAATATTTGCTGGAGATCTGCGGCTTTTATGTTGCAAGGTGCAGGGTATTCTTATACATCCCTCTCTGTTCAGCTCCACCTCTCCTACACATGGTGGCCCAGGTGGTGCTCCATGTCCTTTTCCATTTGACACTTTTGGTGAATAGGCTTCAGCCCTGGGGCTAACCTTAGGATATACACTTCTGTGCTCCTTTCTGCCCTCCTGTGTTTCCCCCTCCTCCTCCTCAATACCTGCATAGTAGAGGTGGGAATCTGGGACATGATGATCTGCAGAACCTTGCAAGAGACGATGTATTTTACCCCGAATGACCAGTGCTACCCTGGGGTTTGGTGCCCTCTTTTTGGGAGAGTGGACTTTTGCCTTTGTGCCTCCTTTAGGGGCAACACCTGCTCCATGTTGTCCATTGAAGCGATTCCTGGAGAACATATTCTTAAGAGAGCAGTCGGTCCTCATCTAATTCCCCACACCATCAGTGGGAGTTACTATCAAATTGCCTTCGGTTTCATAGTTCATTAATCAAGCCTGATGAAAGCTTATTCAACTCAACCATGTAATGTCACTGGTCCATGACTAAAACAGGGAGACAAAGATAAAATACTTGTTACAGTGTGAAAGTGTTTACATCAAAGTCAATTGAAAACAGGGGAAAAGAAGAAGATATTTGAGGAATTACACTCAAACTTAATATAGATCAACGTTTTCGCAATCATCAAAGAAGCACTACTACTAATAGTACCTTTCCCCCTTCACTCTTTCACAAAAATATAGATCACAAGTGAGTACATGTTCTTTAACTCATTTCCTCTCCTTGCCCAGAAAGCAGAAGTTATATATATTATGTATACAATAACATGACATGAGCGTACAAATGGATATATGTTGTTGTCCAAACGTATCTTGCAGAGCTTGAAGTTTGTTTGAGTCTATGTTAAATTTATATCTTTAATGTCATTTTAATGTTTAATACTCTAGTGAACATTTAAATGAGGTCAACACCATACTGGAATTATAATATTATAGGGTTGCTGCTGATGCACTGACCATATCAGTACAGACTGACTACATCAGTTGAATGTGAAACGCAAAGGTCTCCTGCTGAACATCAAAAGTAAAATTTCTAGGCAGGATCTATTAACTCTGTGACTGCATATGAATAAACTAAATTCTGGATGTTTCTATTTGTTGCTTACTTACTGATACTTAATGACAGGAATATCCAGATACTGAGAGTGCCATGCATCTTGAGGTTCAACAGGAAATGCAGATCACGTCATAGTGACTCATGTTCCAGTTTATCAGAAGGCAAAGTATCTTTCAGGAGTTTCATTCAATCTAATAATGAAATGATGCTTTTGCTTGTAATTTAGAACTGTAAAGATTCTTGGATTCATATGGCGCATGCGGCTGCAGTGGATGAGATGCTCAACACCCTTTCCTTAAGTCATTCAATCACTACAACCAGACATCATGCATTTTCAAGTGCAATAACACGCAACACGTGTGCACACACAAACACGCAACACGTGTGCGCACACACACTCACACACACACACACAATTATTTTATGCCAGCACTACATAAGTCACACACTTATGGAAGTTAAATCATGTCATTAATCAAGAGCATAGATTTTCAGTTTGAGAGCATGATTTCATTCCTTTTCAGTGACACAGCTCCTTCGCGTGCTCATATTTTTTCTCCTCATGCTCACATTTTGTGCTCGCACTTAAATGTCTTCTGCTTTCTTTCAAAATGTCTGCTTGAATTCAAAAATCACATGTCTGTGCTCACATTTGTCCTTCTTGCACACAAAAATTTCGCTCGCATTCAAATGTGCCCTCTGCGCGCTCAGATCTAACTGCACACGCTCAGAACACACACCTGCTCACAGGTCAAGTTCTGCTCTCGGATCTCTCCTCTGCTCACGGATTTTTCTTGTGTATCAACACTGTCAACCAATAGAAGGCCGGCTACTGTTGACCAATCAGATTATCCCCACTTCTTTGCGGATGCGTTCGGTGTACTTCAAGGAGCGTTGCATACGGACGGGCACTGTTTCTACCGGGTTTATCTACTTCCGTCCTCCAGGCTGTTAAATGTGGTGGTTCCCTTTATTTTATGACGACTTTTGGAATAAAATATCAGTTAATCAATACAGGAGCGCCTGTGCTTTTCATTACAATAGCTACATCAACATAAAGTAGAACAATAGCGACTCTACTTTCGCCATATTAGCCAATAGCCAGCTACCCAGGCAGCGGGATATGTTATATAGTATAAATACTGAAGGGTTAGTATGTTTGTGATGATAGTACAGCAGTTAAGAACATCAATTAATGCTGCTTTTTGCATCATGGGACGCTGGTTCGCATCCCGGCCCGGCGTACAGAGTTGGGTGTAAATGTACGGTATATTACCAAATAATAGCCGCGTGTCAATTAACCGCAGGGTCCCCTTTAAACGCAGATGCAGCAACAAAATAAAAAGTATGACTTGAAATTCAAACTTTCCGTCGTAAAATATGCAGAGGAAAACTCCACAGTCAGACAGCAGAGATGAGGAGTTTGCAGCGAGTGCTAGTTGGATGAATCGTTTCCTCCGCAGCAACTTGCAGGAGGATGCCAGAGAATTCACAGAGAAACTGGCGCTGCCTGGGTAGCTGGCTATTGGCTAATATGGCGAAAGTAGAGCCGCTATTGTTCTACTTTATGTTGATGTATGTAGCTATTGTAATGAAAAGCACGGGCGCTCGTGTATTGATTAACTGATATTTTATTCCAAAAGTCGTCATAAAATAAAGGGAACCACCACATTTAACAGCCTGGAGGACGGAAGTAGATAAACCCGGTAGAAACAGTGCCCGTCCGTATGCAACGCTCCTTGAAGTACACCGAACGCATCCGCAAAGAAGCGGGGATAATCTGATTGGTCAACAGTAGCCGGCCTTCTATTGGTTGACAGTGTTGATACACAAGAAAAATCCGTGAGCAGAGGAGAGATCCGAGAGCAGAACTTGACCTGTGAGCAGGTGTGTGTTCTGAGCGCGTGCACTTAGATCTGAGCGCGCAGAGGTCACATTTGAATGCGAGCGAAATTTTTGTGTGCAAGAAGGACAAATGTGAGCACAGGCATGTGATTTTTGAATTCAAGCAGACATTTTGAAAGAAAGCAGAAGACATTTAAGTGCGAGCACAAAATGTGAGCATGAGGAGAAAAAATATGAGCACGCGAAGGAGCTGTGTCACTGAAAAGGAATGAAATCAAGCTCTCAAACTGAAAATCTATGCTCTTGATTAATGACATGATTTAACTTCCATACACACTGAACTGAACAGATTAACATCTATAGTCACATGAAGAAAACAAGAGAAGAGCGGATGGTTTGTGTCTAAAACAGCAAGAGAAATTTGGACCCCTTACACTCGCGCAATAGGCTAAATCATGCTCATTGATTTTTTTATCGATCGATTTCACACTCTCTTGAACCAGATGTGATCTAAAACCATTAGGCGCAACTGGGACAAAAAGCAATGTCAGGGTGAGAAGTACACTTGGTATTTGAGGTTTCAACCAAATTTAATAGGTTATTAAACCATGGTTTGAAACATTTATTTTCATTGAATAACATGACCATGGTGGTACTGGTGTATAGGGTTATTACTTGATAAGTCAATTGCAACATTATGTCAAACTGTCATTATGAGCGTCACACTCTCAAAAACCTGCAGACCAGTGGAAACAGATTTTGTCTTAAATGCTTTCAATTTAGTGATAAATACCTTGTGTAACTATTAATTTTGACATGGGTTAGGTGAATATGTACAACAGGATAGGGTTCCTATTGGCTTTAAATCCTGGTCCTGGTCCTGGTCCTGGTCCTGGTGGCCCCATGCTCAGCATGTTTTAGATGTTTCCCTGCTTCAACACATCTGATTCAATTGAATGTGTCATTATTAGGCTCATTAGAGTGTGATGACTGCTATATAATGAGAGGGAAATCCCAGTATCACAGCTCTCCAGTTAGTTACATGAACTGTAGTAATGGATTTAAAATGTCCTGTGAAATGTTTAGAACATTCTGTTTTTGACTCTAATGTTCCACCTTAATGAATATACTGTCAGTTGTATTCGGGGAGGACTGATGACGAATGACTAATAACTACAACTTAAATGGCTTCATGCAGACGACAGCTCTTCTTACACAAGGTAAGCTCAATATGAGACACTGCTCACATCACCTTATCCCCTCTGAATTATGTCCCTTTTCTATTTTTTCTCCTATTGCTGGTCAAAATGGTAACTTTGTCCTTCCTGAACTCATATTTTTACTGAATTTTAATGTGATCTTTCTGTGGTCATAGAGGAACTGTAACTCTGACCCTAGCTCTTTGTAGAATTGTATTCTTGATTACACAGACATGAAAATAACTCTGAACTAAACACCTTAAATGTAAAAGTAATGTTAATTAACAGACACTTGAAAACATTAACAATTTAGAATAAACAGAAATATCTGTTGGTTTTTATATGTTATTAATACAAAGAAGGCTGGATTTTCCCCCTTGTTATTTAATATTAAAGGCTGTAGCATGGTAGATATTTTATACTAGATACGTAAAACTAATACTTTGGGTGGTAAAAAGTTTATACTGTAGTTGAGCTTGGATATATCACATACAGTCTTAGTCAGTCCTTATCACCCTCTGCCTCTGCAGCCTACTTTGTCCTAATAAAGGTAAATTATAAAAAGTAAGTATTCTTTATTTCATTTAGGGAGATTGCAGAAGACTTTGGGAGCTGCATACTCAGTGATTAGAAAGCTAGTGAATAGGGGGTTGTGAATAGGGAAGTAGGATGGAAATTGTAATGCAGTCAAACCTAAATCAATCCCGCCTTGAGGGCAAACCAGCCACTACATTAAGGCAGATCTGTTCTGACTCAGCTTACATAAGTTACTGCACTGATAAAACTTTTACACTAAAGTACAGAGGCCACAGACAAGCACACACAAGGCTGTCACTTACTTATTCTGAAAGTATGAATAAATGAAAGGCCCTGACAATCTGTTTTCTAAATCTACATTCTTACAAAGAGGTATGAGTATGCTATATTTTGCCATAGTTAAAAACTAACTAATCATTTCCCTTAAAGCAAAACTCTCGCCAAAATGCAACCTAGGCTTTTTTTGTGAATGTACCCGAGTCAAACCTTTGTGTAAACGCATCATTAATATGGAACTAAGCTTTAGGAACGTTCCACCTTAACTCTCGTCCATGTTAACGTTGCATTCTGAGATCGATACTTCTTGGCTGCCTTGACGGCGGCTAGCGGAACAAGCAACTGCTAAGGTTTAAACTTTCTTTTTAGCAAACTCTGTGAACACAAACAATGTTCTCATTGCTCAAGTTCATTTGTAGAGACCCTGGTGATACTACAAGCAAAGTTTCATGTTGTGTCGAGCCTTCTTAGTGTTTTAAAAATAGCAATTTTAAATCTATCATAAAAGTGCCTGTAACACTCCCATTGAAAATGAGTTCAACCCGAAAACGAAAATACAGTAACTCTTAAAAGTTCCTCTTTCGTTGTAATTATGCTTTTACACAAAGGTTTGACCCGGGTACATTCACAAAAAAAGCCTAGGTTGCATTTTGGTGAGAGTTTCGCTTCAAGAAAAAGGCGGTGTCAGATATTTCACTGCACCAGTCAAACAAGAAGCAGACACACACAACAATGCAGTTGTGAGGTTGAATGAGTTCTTTTGGGTGCCCTTGGTTTAGGACATGAAAGTCTAATTAATTTTCTACATAAGCAATGTTATGTGACTGAAAATTGGCGCACTTCCAAGACTTGGATTGGCATGAAACTCTCTTGCTTGAGACTGTGTAAAAAAAATATATAAATAATCTGCTCCTTGGATACAAAGTCAAAAGTACAAGCATGTAGACATAAAAAAAACCATGAGTCTAGTAAGACTCCCCAAGGAGATTTTCTGTAAGGGACATTCATTGATCTTAAAGCAACATTATGTAACATTTTTACCTTAAAATAACAGCTTCAAAATCATGTTGATGGTAGTGTCTTGTAATATGGTGAATGGTGTCCCCGTCTCCCCCATCACTCGTGTCTGCACTGTGTAACTTCAGTGAGAGGGTAGGATCACAGTGCTACATACATGTTTACTCCAACATATACACATTTTGAACACATAACATTGTTATGATGAAATGAGTTTTGTTTGTAGTCACACCTATATAACGTCTGACAAATTGTTACAGACCTGGAATTTGTTTTTACGACAGCAGTGTTTCACTCAATCAATAGGGGCCGCCAAATTGCACAAACTGCCAATTTCTACACAATGTTGCTTTTAACAGACAACGTTTCAACATTTGTAAGTGACAAACCACTGGATAGTTTCAGTGAGATGTTGTGACATTACCGTCCATCTCAGTGACAAGAAAATGTGTTGTTTTAAGCAGAATCAGTGTTTCAACAACATCACATTGAATATGATCTTATTGGCGTCTTCTAGTCTCTTCTGCATAACAACTGAAGTTTATGGACATTTCAGTATTTGGAGCTGTTCATCACACGAGTTACATGGGGGAAAAAAACACAACATAAGTCACATAATACTGCAGTCATGCTGCTGAGTGTTTTTTATGTGGAGGGGCACTGAAATGGGAAAGCAAGAACACTTGTTTGTTGACGCCACTGTTAATCAAATCTGACCAAACCACACCCACACAGTTGTGCAAGAAGCAGCTCAGTGGAGTTTTATATGTAGTTTATTTGTGTCAACTTGAATTTTGTTTCAAGATTATTTGGTCGTTAAGAATGAATCTTTTACAGAAATATACAAAAGATGTGAAACCGTGTTCTCAAGAGTGTCACCTGACAAACTGTCAACAAGCTGCTCTAAGAACGGGCCAACGTATCTTCAAACTTTTCCTACAGCAGAGAAATGCGGTGTTGTTTTTCTTTACTGGCAGCATCACCACGACTGCTTCACACTGGTTGCTTTTTTTTGTTTCCTGGGAGCCTGGTGGAGAGCAGCTGGCTGATGGCAGGTTAGGAAGCCCCATCATTCCCATCCAGCCCCACTGATTAGTGAGCTGCGGGGAGGATCAGAGGAAGCTCTGGGCAGGTGCAAGCCTCTCTTAACCATGTCAAGACTATAAATATGATGCTTGTTGTGTTTCTTTGTGCATCCCATTCATGGTCAAAGCTCTCATTATCAAAACCCACAATTTACATATAATCACAGTACACATGATAGCTCCTTTATATTATGTAGTTTACTAATTTCTGTCTCCGCTCCTTGTTCTCCTTAAAATCATTCTTATTATTTGTGTCTTGCTGGCAACGCTCCCTTGCTTTCTTTCTCTGTCATTTCACATTGGACATGACCCAAGGGAGAAAAACTCATGCTCCAGCCAAAAGGGGGAGATTTTCTGAGTGTCTGCTTCAGTGCCAGCAAATGACAAGGATTACTTTAGAGATGTACTTCTTCCTCTCTGGTGATTAATGCTGCAGCTTGCATTCATATCACAGCAGAAGAAAAAAAAATAATTGAAGAATGGGTCGTCAACTTGTATACCACTTAGAAATGTCCATGTCTAACTCTGTGGAATGGCCACACCAAAACACTTCCTGTTTTCAATAAAACAATGTTATTATGCTTTCCTGAAGGATAAATAAGGGTGAAATACATCCAAATTGGTTGATTCACTGTTTTGTTTCCTGCAATGGCCAGCACCTCATATTTCACAGTAAATCTGAGGCATGACACAGCAGTGTTTCACATCTGAACATAAAACTACTTTCTCTGTTATCTTGTTGTGACTTCTAAGTGCATTCACAGTTTATGATTTGAAGCTTGTGGCAGTAAATTTGGGGTAATATGAAAATTAAATGAGGAGCAAAGTTTGGAACAATTCGTAGATCTGGCTTCCAAGTTTGTTGGACTTCTCCCTCCCCCCCTCTTGCTAGAATTGTAGAGAAACTTGCCTGGCTCTGGGACAATTTCCCATTTGAGGATTGAGCAGCAGCTCCACACAGCCAAAGTTACCATTTTGACTAGCTGCAGTTTTGTATTTGTATTTGTTTGGTATGCTGTCATTCTGTCATGTTACAGAGTTTGGTACATGGTTAGCAGAGAGGATCAAACTAAATATGACACCGATTTGAATGGGTTTAGTTAAGCACTATGTCCTTGCCACATATTTTGCTATAATCCAACAATTCTGTGCTTTCACTGGCGATGATACATGGAAACCCATAGCTGAATATTAGCTTGTGCAATCTGTTGTCCTAATACATAAGTGACTAATTAGGCAATTTGTCAGTGCCAAACAGTGCATACTTTTTTAATATGGTCCTTTGCCTGCTTGTATGTCAACCATCCACCATCATCATCATCACTTGTGAGATAAATAATAGTTTATGCAATGTACAAATTATCTTTTTCTTTTTCTTCTTCTTCTTTTTTTTAAACAAATGACCAATGCTGTTGTGATTCTGAAGAGGATAGCCCTTCATTTTGCTATGCCTGACTTCCGTAAGCGTGGATTAACCCACGTGCAACATCATCTATTCATATAAACATACACTTTGGTATTTTTTTACAAAGCTTAGGCGGGTAATGATCTACCTTCTGAAAAATCCAATCATAACACAGTTAAAAAACAAAATAAATCATATTCTCGATTAATCTCCTCGGACTCAAAGGCTTGAACAGGAGTTGATCTGTTCCATTTAGCCTAAACCTAATGAAAGCATAACATCATTTTGTGAAGTGAATCTTTTCTTCCATAATTTGTCTTTTACATTGTCAATGTCAAAACGATCCTTTGTCTGTCTCGCCTGTATTGACAGGTAACAGTCAAAATGGCTTATCAGCCAGACGAGAGCTGAATGAATTTATATTCTGAATGATGGGCGCTGCTATTGTTCTGCCAGGAATCTGACTGAGCTCATCAGTTTAGTGAAAGAGCTCTTGGTAAATGGCTTTCTTCTGGACTGGTCCAAAGGCCTTGTAAAAGCTCCCCCGCACGTTTTCCTTTTCAAAGGCTGTAAAGTTATTGATCAGCGTCTTTAATGCTCTCCTGTAACCAGGCAAACAGTCCTGCCCTCCTGCCAATGTCACATGCAGACTATCAATCAAAGAGCAGCATTAACAAACAACATGTGTCCCATGACACCATGCATGAAGTTACAAGTCGAAGAAACTGACCAAGTGACATGTACACCTAACAGTTAGAAGGATTGGTCCGGTTTTTCTATGACACACAAGCAGTTGAGTCAGTTGTAGTCGTAATGTAGGATAGATGCACAGAGGAGGTTTTACAATGGGACACACATAACGCCAATAAAGAAGGTTGCAAAAGAAAAAAATATCTATTAATAAATATTACAAGCACTACAGCCATGAAGTAAACAGCCACAAAGGGTGTGAGCTTGTCATAAAAACAGCATATACGTACACACAATCAACTATAAACATGACCTCTGACCATGATAGAATGACTATCTCTTCGAAACATGTCTGTAACTTTAGTATTTCATGTAAATCTACTTTTATAGTAAGATAATAGGAAGATCTAAGGTCAACACTGGTGTTGATTTTATGGTGCACCAACATTACCAATGGTACCATGTACTTAACATTCACAGGCACATTTTGAACTGTTTATGGTTTCAAAAATCATGATGACATGTTGATACACCTTGGAAATAGTGGTAGGACAAAGAAAGTCTTCACTTAAATTCTCCTAATTTGGTTTCTTTGTGTCTTTCAAAGGCATCTTGTGGCCTGCTGGTGTGCATGTTGATAGCTTAGCTCTTTTAGTGAATGAAGATTAGGTGCTGATAAATAAATACTTGGAGACAGATTTTTTGCAGTGTGATAGTTATGTCTCATAATATTGCAGCCATGAATTTCACGGGTGTGCAGTTGAGATCAAAATGAGGCCAAGTTCAAAGATGGGTGACGTCTAACCTCTGAGTACTCAGTACTAATGTAATAATGTAGTATTGACTATTAATAAGTCAAGTTAACACAAATACTTAATATTTTCAAATTCATATTAAAATGATTATCTTAGTTATCAATTCTCTGTGTCCACAAGTCACTTTTACTGAGTGGGGAAGAGATAATTAAATACATTGAGCCTTTGCTTAACGAAGTCTGCTATAAACAAGTGATTAATTGTTTATACACTGTTTATCAATGCTGAATAATCAGAGTCGCTGTGGATTTTCATCTTGAGCAAAAACAGATATATAAATGAAGAGTTTTTTTCTTTCTTTTTCTTATTCATTCATTTATTTATTTTTTATCTCTGGAGTACGAGATAAGAAACCAGTAGTATCTTTTCAAGACCTGAAAACATTTTTCTTTTTTAACCTTACCCTTCATGTTGAAAACGAGCTGCTTGATTATGTTTATTCTGTGACAAACATTGTCTGCATTGCAATTTACAAAGAATGCCATGATGAATAGCAAACCACTAGTCAATGTCAAGCAAACTTCACAACATTCAAACTACTACATGGCAAGATGCCACTGATTTAAGGACAGAGCTGCAAAATGAATCTTCTCTATGTTTTATTTCCCTTAATGGTTTCTGAATATTCAGAAAATTTGACTGCCATCTATATAAATCACAATCAGTTTTTACCGTTAGACAGAGAAAACTGGAAACTTCTACGAGCTTGTCTGGAGATGGATCAATAAAATATATAATATGAACCCGTTCACCTCTCCACAGGCATAAGAAACATACACAATGGACCTAGAAAAGTACATAACTGCAGCTGATTGGTTACACTTTTAAAAGGGGATCTGAGTGAGTCTCTATGCAAGAAGGAAAATACTTGCAGGCATCTTGAAAGTGTGAACGTGTGTGTAATGAGCATGCTATTCTGTCTAGGACAAAGAGTGGCTGACAGAAAATAAATACCACTATTAGGAGGGGGGGTTTGAATCCCGGAGAAAAGAATGACAGCTGGAAGAATAGCGGGCAGCTGGCTGAGAAAGAGAGATAGTTAGAAAGAGAAAGAGCCAAAAAGGAAAAGCACGATAACAGCTGTTTGAAAGAGCGACAAAACAGAGAGCGATGACAGGGGTAATTTTGGAGAATAAATAGATGAGAGGAAAATAATGTCCAGGCAATACTGTTTTTGAGTGGAACTGTTCATGATGTCATGTAAAAGATAAAGAAAAATGAAGGTGAAAGCAGGAAAAGTGCCGATCCTCAGGTCACAAATTCTTTCAGACCATGTTTATTGGTCTCACCTAACGTTCCACATTCCTCCATGGCCATCAATTCGCCAACTTTACACTAATGTATTTCAAAATATACAGATGCAACTGCGGTTTAAAACCTGATAAAATAAACTGTTTTGCAACAAGAGTCACGGGTCGGCTGCACTCGCTATTTGAACCAGTTACTTTTCTCTGCTTTCTTTCCCCTGGCCGACATTAAGCCAGCCCTCGTAACTGAGAGTCTGGCTGTGCATTCGACTAAGGCGGTGTAACCTATGGGCCAGCTACTGCCTCGACTGGATATTAGCTTTCCTCGGCTGGTACAATAAATACAGTTCCCCCGGCTAGCGCCATTGACATAATGATAAACTTTTCTTATTATCATTTTGTGATGTACTGACCACTCAGTTACCAGCGCCGGTTTATCATTGGCAAGGATATAACCTCTGCTGGCTTCTAAGCAGCGCTAATTCTGTCCTTTCTCCTGAACCATACTTGAGAAACTCCCACCTTTATTCACTGAGAAACTGTACATTTGCTGTCACATTGACTGCTAACCTTTTCCTCTGCTCCTTTCGCATTCACCATCACTCTCTGCTGCTCACTCTCTATCTCGCTCAGCTATGCACTCACTGAGCACACAAAGAATCTAAACTATTGTTATGACAAGAGGATGTTAATCAATCGCTGCATGCCACTGATTTTCATGTAACCTTTTACTGTCGGCTCAGCTTGCTTGGAATCTCGTCCAAGTTGATAACAAAGATGAACCAGGTGCTAGGTATCAGCCACAATGTAAAAAGAGAAAAGTAGTGAGTTCAGTCAACTGGGTCTGTGGAAAAACATCTACAAGAGTGCGATCAGGGCTAACCAATGGCATTAAAGCCAATGAAACAGCATTTCTAGTTGTTCATAGCTGCTTCATGGCATAGCAGGTTAACATGCAAGACGAAAACAAGAAAAGGGAAATGAAACTAAACGAAAAGCAGACCATGGTCTTTTGTCATGGTTAAAAGAAGATTGGTTAAAATGAGGACATCAGAGTTGTCATTAGGAAATGAGACACTAATGTACAGACGTGTCCAGTTTCAGAGCTGCCTTCTTTCCTGCCTCAACCATTAAGTAAACTTATTACATGATAGCATCTGAGGTACTACAAAAAACATCAACCACTTCCACCTTTGGTTCTGTGACACATAAATCATAAATCACAGACCCTGGTCAGGCAAACACAAACAAAGTTATTAGGCATTTGAACAAAGGACCAATGCTCTCCCTTGACTCAAGGAGGTTGTATATCGTCTTGCCAACAAACCAAGGGGAATGGTAGTGTTTTATCCACTGTCTGGTTAAGGTTTTTTAGCCAGAAAGGTGTGGTGTGCTATTACTCCAGATTAGGATCCAGTATAACACACATGTGCACCCACAGGACGGAGTCATGGCTAAGTGGGACTCTGGCCCTGCTGTCACCTTCATTAGACTAATTCTCTTGCTGTTCTAATTAATTTATCATCGCCACTCCAACTCCATCCAATTCCATCAGTCATTTCTCAAACACACAGCTCAGACCGAACACATGTGCGCTCTCTCTCTCTCTCTCTCTCTCTCTCTCTCTCTCACACACACACACACACACACATTCATAACAGTATATCATGTGTAGACAAACATAAGAGGCCCTCCTTTCCATTATTCTCACGCACACAATCACGCATGAACATGAGCCACCGCCCTGCTGGTGCCTCTACAAGGAAATCCAGTTTGCTATACAAGGTAAAGTGTTTGCACTTGAAGGCTCTCATGGGCTCTCAAGCAAAGCTGTGAAAGCAGCCAGGAGGAACGCCTTGGCAAGGTGTGTCACTGTCACTTAGCAGCCAACATGCAGAGAGGGAGGGACGGTTGTTGCGAAGCGGAAGGTGTAATCACTTTCCCGAGCAAATCCAATAAGCTGGGCCTGTTCCCTCTCCATCCTTTCCTCCCTGTTTCCTTGAGTGAGTTCCACGGGCCGCTGCTGGCTGGCCGCCACCGGTAACCCGATGCGAATGACAATGCGCGTCCTCCTGAGGCTAATTGATTGAGCTTTCTCTCAGCCATTTCAGAGATCCCAAACAATGATGCTGCTTGCTGTCCTTGGCATTCAGAAGAAAACCTACACTCTGAACAGAAAGCCTTTTCTTTTCACCTGGCTGTGATAAAGTGATGGTTTTGCAGAATGCTGCCTGCAGCTTCAGCTGCTGCTTAGTCAATGTTTCAAACCTGTTTCACATAGTGTTTTCTTTGTCTTTCTGTATTTCATTTTGGTTTTTGATTAAAACTGAAGTTGTTTTGATTTACAGCATCCTTTGATTGAAGCCAATCAGGCCTACACTAGCACTACATTTTACCAGTGTTTGTTTGTTCTAAGGGTTCAGTATAATTTAAAGTGCTTCTCGGATTGGTGATCCCACCTGGAAAACCTCTTTCTGAGGTCAAAAGTTTTGGGAGGTTACATCTGACACTCTTTGTAACTTCCTGTCAGTCTAAGAATCATAAGATTAGTGACTGGCCAAATTTGGGAATGTGAAAAAGAAGGCGGCATTTGATTTTCCTACATTTGAGTGCAAAAACATGAATACCTGTATGGTAAGACTGTTCGAGACCGTTATCCCCATTTGTATGACAGCAGGCTTTCTGCCATGCCTTCAAATATAGCTACTGAGAATCAGTATAAACAGTGCAGCTTCATTATATAAACTTTGTTCAAAGCATACTGAAATGGTGAGTGTTTACATTTTGCTTTGAAGGGGGAAGCAGCTTGACATTTGCTGTGTTTACATGGAGAATATTTCCTCATTGCAGCTGAAGATTTTGGGTCAACTTGAGATGTATAGGGTCTGGTATTCACACACAACGATGAATTCATCTGGAACATCTGTATGACATGAACAAAGAGTGATGTTACGTCACGCATTCCACTTTTGCCCTGTGTCTGACCAGCTGAAGATGGCTGTCTATCGTTGGCTATGTCAAGTTCTCTAAGTTAGGAGTTTGTATTAAACGTAAACTCTCCGCAGTACACTTTAGGCACTCGCATCTTTTGGTAAGTGGAGAAATATATGTCACTATGCGTTATATTATTTACATGGGACAGTTTCTATTTCGATCGGCTTATGAAAGAATTAAACTGCCCCTCAGCTACAGCTGGAAACTTAGCTCATCTACGGCCTGTTTATTCTGACTGAGGTGTTGAAGCATTTCATTCTGTTAAGGCTTTTAAACTGATCATATTCTGAATATTAGGCCCGTTTGTAAACACAGATTTTGTTATGTTGCTGCAAAACCAAAAGGAGGTCGATTGAGAGAACAAGTTTTTATTTAACATCATGACAGCCAGTAAACACTGACAGATGTGATGAGAGTTCCCATTTTGCTTGTATTTCAAGCTCGACACACAGAAGTTTGTATTTACTTGTGTATGATATCATTATCATTATGCTTTTCCAACACAGAAGAAGTAATGTGACAAGAATCTGCAAATAGCGTAGGCATGCCTTCATTAAAAACAGTTTCAAATTATTCAAAACGCAGGCTTGAGAGTGATTTTATGTGGCATTTGACATGGTTCTTAAAAGACAGTTAAAACACATCTTCGGTTTTCATTTAATAAAAACTCCACCTTCACGTCTATCTCTAAAGATTCAAAATCAGTTTAGAGCTGTTAACTTTGTCAAAATAAAGCGTGACCTCCCAAAGAGAAGATTTGTGCCACAGCCTTGCATCAAATGCAGGATCCTTCCCTGTATCTGATAGCACCGATCTATAATATTATATCATTTGTATTCATATGCTCATGAATAAATACATACAGGTCTCCTTGAGGAGCTGTGGATTTCATTACTTTGTAATTCCCATGTTTTTCATTAACTGTTTCACGTATAAGCAGACATGTGAAGTACTGAATGCTGCGTGGATACAGACGATACTACCTGTAATCTTTCCGTCAAACCACACCTCAGATGTAAAAGTAGTCCCATACTGCCATTTCTCATCAACTTCTGTCTCCCTCTTATTCTCGTTGCCTCTGTCCCTACAGGAAACAGAGCCGTCCCTCCGTCCCTCATCTCATTTAATGCTAAGGGCTCACTGTACGCACTGACCCTTGTTGTCTCTATTTCCTTGCTGTAGCTGCTTCAAGACATCCAACCCATTCATCACCTGTCATATCTGGAGAGGACTAGATATTCTCCCACTGAAAACACACTTCCTTTTATTTCTGTCCTTAAGAGGACTTTCCACTGGCTCACCCACAGACATCACTTTTATCAGCAGTTCTTGTACACGTTTTGCACAAAGCCCCTCCCTTTCATTAACTTCTAGCAGCATCGTAGCTACAGCTCACTATGTTCGCATTATTTCTTCTGATTTTCCCCGGCCATCACTCTCTTTGTCATTTTAGAGCCTGCTGCCCCCTCTCACCCCACAGTGCCTACCATTGATTCAGTCGTTAAAGGGTAACTCCACCAAGTGTGTTTACAGCTCTTGGGAAGTACTACTGTATATGTGAAAAAAAGGTTGTTAAAAGCCTTTTGTAGTTTCACAGGAACCTACATGTAGTCTGATAAAACCCTCCAGTGCAAATCTGTCTTCATTCCCAAAGTTTTGGTTTCTCACAAGTTTCAATGAAAATGAACTCCAAAGGGCGAGGCGCTCACAGGATGCAGATTTTGTAAACCAGTTTCTACTCGTTTGCATGTTTAAATGTCAATGTGTCCACTCCTTAAATGCCCGTGCAAGGTAAACCCACCTCCGCAACCCTCGGCCTGCCCCACAGTTCAACCTCATGTTGCTTGATTGACAGCATCCAAATCACTGCGGTCTTTCACCAGGCCGGCAGCTCCTCTTGCACAGCCACAAACAATTAGTGAGGTCAGAATTGGTGTGCGAGCTGGAGATAATTTTCATCATCCGTCAGTCAGAGGAGTACATGTGAAGAGGTCGAGACCCAGAGGATTTTTGCAGGCAGACAGAAATGTCAAACGTCAAGGAAATATTGTACACAATCTATAAATCTGCAATCTGGTCTCAAACTTGACGGTGAGTTTATGAGTTCATGAGTTTAAAAGCATAGCCTAAACCCTGACATTTCCATACTCATTTAATTGGCTGCTGGCTGACTGATACAGAACAGTAGTGATTCAGTCTATTCTGACTCCCTGAAGATCCTTCTGGAAAAAAAACATCTGGCATGTATGAAATTATGTACCAACACTGATCAGACAAGAAAAAAAAAAAGCTCCACCTACAGAAACTTAAAGCAACATCATGAAATCAAGTAGATATCTTAGTCTACATCAATAATCCATCCATCCATCTATTATCTATAACCACTAATGGTCTGAAGGGTTGCAGGGAGCTGGAACTGATCCTAGCTGGCATTGGGCGAAAGGCAGGATACACTCTGGACAAGGTCTCCAGTTTACCTCAGAAATCCAGTAAAAAAAAAATTAAACTGTGTTTTTGTTAATACACATTTTTGTTTGGAGAACTAAATAAAGATCTGCTGCCAAAACACAGTTCATGGCCACTCATTTGTCTATCGTGTGTTATCCGTATTCCATTCAGTCTGATCTGCTCACATTAAGTTGATAAAACAGTTAAAACACATTTAAGAATTGTGGAATGTGTCACACTGTAGGCAACAGAGCACAGAAGCTTCCTCCCTGCATGTCTCCCCACTCTCTGTCATTTCGATGATTCCCTACACCATCCCCAGACCTACATCAGTGCTTGTCTACATCCCTCTGCCCACATCTGGGAGCTGGCATTTGTACTCAACCCTTCAGTCACAAGCTCACTATTTTTGATCTGTAGACGCCAGCTCCCAGTGACTCTTTACAAAAGGAAGCATTAAACACAAAGATGATGAACTTTGCCACCTTTCCTTTAACGCTGTATTTTACTTTTACCTACTTTTAATTGATGACAGACCCCCTAAAGGCTCGTTAGCATCGCACATAAAAATGCAATTACCACAAAGATTAAAAAATTCTGATTAAACACTTTGAAATTATAAATATAATCACCCATATTACATAAACCACTCCTCCAGTGTTATTACACAACCTCTCGGAGGTTCTGACCTGCAGTTTGAGAACGAATGTAATGATGCAAGGATTTGCTACTTAATTATTACTGATTGGAGCTGTGGCGTGGAGCTTCTGGAGACGCCCAGGAGCTCCAACACCTCCACACACTCACACCCTCCGCACACCACGAGTGGGGATCACGACTGGTGTACCCACACAGTGAGCTGTTTTGGAGAGGCTGCACTGGGCTGGAGGATAAAGTACGTTTTTATTTTGGTTTGTTTTTTTTCATATGACAGGGAAGATTGGCAGGGGTAGGGAACAAGAGGCAGAGATATTGTATGGTATGCACAAAAATGCTCACTCAGCACATGGAATAAAAAATGAAAGCTCAAGGGGAAGAGGGAGAGAAAAGTGCACAATTACTCTGATATTGTATCAGTAGCTGTCTAAAAATAGAACTTCTGACATGATGGTGCGATATGGGAAAAGAGAGGAAATGTGTTTTCTTTTTTCAGCACTCACTCCGACACCTTAGATCACACAGACACGTCAGATCTTACACCATAAAGATAAGAGGTTCATCACGGGGTCCCCTCAGATCCCGAGGGGCTAATAAGCACATTAGAGCTCCTTAATAAATTCCCTGATTTATTACATATACGTGATCTCTTTATCAACTCCAACCCCTAGAGAATTCCTCAAACGTCTTCATCTTTTTACAGCGCACTTAAAACAGTGTTATCTGTCATCTTATCAATATCTTTATTTTGATTGCTCAAGTGAAAACAGAAAACCTACCTCACAGAGCAAAGAGGCTGAGCCAAGGTGGGTAGAACAACAAGTTTGACAGCACAATCCAACAGACAATCCCCAAAGAGCGCACGGAGATCGATTGCACCTCTTTACGTCATTTTTTTTTAAAGATATGCAAGACAAAAAAGCTTTGAAGTGACGAGGAAAACCAATTAATTCACCGAGCTCTACAGTAAATCAGAAGATATCAGCCGTTCAGATGTGAATCAAAAAAAGAATGACATTTGCCAGGTTCTTCTTTTCTTTTCTCATGACCGGCGTGTCAATCAAAGCGCTCTCTGTCACTTTCCCTGTATTTTCCTGTACTCCCCTCTGTCTTGATCACAGCGCTCACTGAGTCGCATCCCAGCGGTCTATTCCACTTCCCCTCTCTGCCTTCACTCGCCACAGTCTCCTGCTCCTCCTCTTCTCTCTCCCTCTCCTTCACTCCATCACTCTTTCCTCCTGCCTCTCTCTATTTCACATCCTCACATCTCCTGATTGATCTTAATTCCTTCCAGGGTTTTCCTTCTGCCCACCTCCTTCCCAGTAGCTCTACTGATCGCAGCTTGTTGCGCGGCACGGACGCTCCACTCCTCGTGCGCTCACTCTTCCCTTCTCTACCCCCTCTCTCTCTTCCTCACCCACCTCTGCCGCTCGCTTTCTCACATAATTTCACTTTTCACACACTCCGGTACTCCCGACAGCTGCACATTCGCTACTCAGCTACAGTGCAGTCTGCACATGCCCTCAGTACATAAGATATTTTTAGGGCTATTAAAGTACAGTTTTTACTGCTTTAACCTAATATTCTTATCGACCAGTTTCAAATGCAGCCTGTCTGGTGGTAGATGTACGTATTCCATCTTTTTTCAATTAATCAACATATCATTTAATTAGCCAAATTAACTGAAAAGTGGTCAGCACAATTTTGAAGAGGTGACATCTTGAAATTGCTTTTTATGACAAAGCAAAGGTCCAAAAATCTAAGATATTCAAATTATGACACAAGGAAGCAGCAAATTGTCGTTTTTGAGGGTATGACATTTTGTAAAAAGAAAAATGACTTAAAAATGAGCAGTTATCAAAATGATCAATTCTTTTCTGAATGGTTGACTAATGTATTGATAGTAGTACATTCCCAGGCAGCCATTCATTTTCATTTATTCCTTTGCAGTATGAAAATCAAATTGCAGTCCTGATGATTATATGCGTGTTCATTAATGCAGCGCTGTTATCATAATGTTTGTTTTGTTTCTTTAATTGTTGCACTTTATGCTGAAAAAAACACAGCTTGCCCTTTGGGGGTGAATCAAGCTGAACTTAAAATTGATTATTGAAACGTGCGTTGGTTTTGTGAACAGTTTTTACTTTTCCAGCTGTGCTAGAAGTATGACTCTGCAACTGATGATTAGTTTCATTAGCATTCATTCTATGTTTTCTATTCATATATGAATATATATATATATATATATATATATATATATATATATGTGTATATTTATGTATGTATATATACATATTAACAGGGAAATAAACAAAACCCTACGTTAGAGAGGCTGGAACTAAAAAATGATTGGTGGATATATTCTGAAAATAGTTGGCTATAAGCTTTCCATTGATTGACTACTCCTTTAATTTACTAATTGTTTGAAGTAGCCAGAACATCTAAAACCTAATAGTCCGCTGGCAAAAATGTTAAGTATAAATAAAAACTAATGGCTGCCTGGAGTAGAAGACAGAAGCAGACCCACATTTTTTTGATGAACAGTCCGTCCCTAAGTTTGTGCAGTAATTGGGCTAAAACATGCAAAAAACAATATGGTCCCCTGGAAAGCAGAGCACTCTGCATTTGAAACATACATCTATACACAATGTTAAGTATTTATAGAAAAGAGACTAAACCAATTACTTGCTATGGTTCCTAACAGCTCTATTTATAAGCTTTAAATGAATGTCTGTGGAGGTGACATGATATAAATATACTATATCACACTTTCAGTATCTCTCAAATGAAATGCCCGCGAG